>NW_009703018.1:0-49132 GCF_000703405.1 Apaloderma vittatum | reverse complement strand
AGGAATGGCCAGATTGGGACTTTCAGTTAAGCAATTTCCAATCATCTCAGCTCAAGGAGTGACACTGAATCATTCATGTGTATGAGCTCCAGCCACAGGCACTGGAGAGCAGGGGCAGTGCAAAAACCTGTGGGTGAGGAAACAGCCCTCACTGTCCTTCTGTTATCAAGACATTATACCCAAACTTACAGGACTTTGGGCTAGAGATCACAAGTTCTTTATTATAATTCCTTCTTATAATGGTTTTTTGCCAGGCTAGGGTATAATCTGTTTTTGCTTGTTAAATTAAGTACTCCGTTCTTAGCAGGCAATATCCTGAACTTAAGGCAAGCAGCTATTTAGACAGTATCTTCTATGTAAAAATAAATAATGATGCAAGTTAGCATGGAGAGGTGCTGTTGAATCCACATTAGATACATAAGACATGACAGAGATTCATGGAAAGAGTAGTCCTACAAAGTGCAAAGTTTACTAGTGCTGGATATCCTGAGTGTGTTTATTTAGTTGTCTGGCAGTGATCTTGGTGATTCCATGACTAACATCTTAATTAATGAAAACATGTACTCTGGCCGCTAAATCACATTGGTGATGGTTTTGTTTGAGAT
Source organism: Apaloderma vittatum (assembly GCF_000703405.1). Lineage (NCBI taxonomy): Eukaryota > Metazoa > Chordata > Aves > Trogoniformes > Trogonidae > Apaloderma > Apaloderma vittatum. Next base: position 48,527 of record NW_009703018.1, on the reverse strand, counting down.
CTGTGAGCAAGGGAGTAATTTCCATGAACAATCTGCAAAATTGTCAGTGATCGATTGTCTTGCAGGCAGCGTTTTTAGTGTGACACTGCAGAACACGCTGTTCCCAGCCAGTGAACCTGGGACATTACGCCCCAGCTCTGCTCGTTCTGGAGGCAGCCCTGCGATGAGGGTGGATGCCTCACAAGGTGGCTCAGCAGTTTCCTTGGGTTTTTCATGTGCACATGTAAATCTGGCATCACTCACCCCATGGCCTGGCCTGTCCACGTGGTGGGAAAAAAGCCATCTCTCCTTCTTGTTTTTTAACAAATGTATTTGGACATCTGCTCTTTTTGCAACTTTCTTTTTGACAAAGGCATAATAATGTTATATGAACCTACATGGTCTTTTATTTCTGAAAACGTGCTTCTTGATGTTTTTTTATTTCCTCCATGTACTCTTGGGTTTAATGACCTTAAAGGCCTATATTTTAACGTGGTTCTTCATGAAAGGGACGGAAGCTGAAGTTGCAAGTTTATGAGTTTATGACTCAGAACCAGAGAGCAAGAGGGAAAAGAGGCTTTCCTATAAAGGCCTAATTTTATCTATAGCAGTAATAAAATCTATTAAGGTCAGTAAAGCTAAATGTCAGTGAGGCTCATCTCTTGCTTGCTTTCCTACCTTCTCTCTGCTTTGGGTCAATTTGTACTCATACTATTACCATTGTTCCTGGGAGCAACTGCCAACTTGCAGACAGGAGCTTTCCACCTTACTCCTTCCCTCATTTCCTTTCTCTCTGGCTCCTGCCCTGTGATGTTTCAGCCATGGACTCATAGAGTTTACTAGACATCTTTCTTGAAACTTGGTATTTTCTACCTGATCTTCTCCCTCATCATTATTTTAAGGATTGTAAGCTCCTTTTTTTCAGGACTTCCATAGAATCACAGAATCATCCAGGTTGGAAAAGACCCTTGGGATCATCATGTCCAACCATTAACCCTACTTACAAGTTCACCCCTAGACCATATCACACAACACCACATCCAAGCGATGCTTAAACACATCCAGGGATGGCGACTCAACCACCTCCCTGGGCAGCCTGTTCCAATATCCCACAACTCTTTCCGTGAAGAACTTCTTCCTAGTGTCTAGTCTAAACCTACCTTGTTTAAGCTTGAATCTTCCTTCTTTCTCTATGCCTTAAAATCAGAGCAAGGTGAATCCTTACTCCCATTAACTTCTCTTTTTATTCTGCATCAAAACAGCCACCCACCTCCATATCTTGGTGGCCTAGGGGAGGAACACCAGAGTCTCAGAGCTGGGGTGGTCCTTGGCTTTTCTTCCTCTGACATCAGAGCCTGATGTTCACATGCTGCCAAGACACAGTGTGTGTTCTTCAACTTGACAGGTCTATAGAGTGGGTGAGACGTCTGGAGAAAGACCTGTCTCTAGAACCAACTCCCTTGTCCACAACTGGTCCTATGACAAATCTCTTTTCCTCCTCAGTGTGTCTTTCTCCTCTGCTGATTAAATCACAGAGTTTCTTGGTTTGGAAAAAGTATAATGGAGGCAGATTATGGCACAGTTCTGTAAAACCAAAGTGGTGCAGGGAAAATGAATGGAGACTGATCGTTTACAGTCTCTCAGAACATAAAATGTTAGGGGCCACCCAATAAAATTGTCAGGCACAGTTTAAAATAGGCAAAAAAATGAAACCTTTTTTTTGTGTGGCCTGTAGTTACACTGTGGCCAAATAAATAAAATGAGTAAAATCCAAAAGGGACTGACACATTAATGTAGGATGAGTGCTTTGTTGACTATTTGATACTATGCTCTGGATGTAATTTCAGACTCAGGAAATCTCTAAGCTAAGCTGTTGATTTTTGGAGGCTGGAAGGCAGTAAAAGGACTCTACATGCCTTAATTCTCATACTTTTGTTTCAGTATCTGCTAATAATCACTGTCAGAGACAGGATACTTGGCTAGACAGGCCTTTGATTTGACTGGCTGTGGTACTTCTTAAATTTTTAAATACATACTGGAGCAGATTTGCCCAGAACTTGCAGTCACAGAGTTTATTCTGCTCTCCGTGCTGCACCCCTGTTCTTTTGCTGATAGCCAGGAATGACAAATTTAAAATAAGACTTACAACAGCAGCAACTTGCATGGCACAAACTGCGTAGTAATGTGTTGGTTTTCCTACTCAAGAGCTGGAACAAATCCATTTGCTGTCCATAAATGGCATCCCTTGATAGTGGAGCAGGCCTGCAGTTGGGATGGGTCAACACTTAACTGAGCTCAGCAGCTCTCAGCCCTGCCTGATGACGTGATTTCAATTAATAATCTGAAATTCAAGCCACTGTGTCATAACTCTAAAGCCTGCCCCAGCCTGTGAAAAACAATTTCACCCGACCATCTTGTATATCTCCAGTAGATAGGAATAAGAATCACAGAATCACAGAACGTTAGGGGTTACAGAATCACAGAATCACAGAATGTCAGGGGTTGGAAGGGACCTCAAAAGATCATCTAGTCCAGCCCCCCTGCCAGAGCAGGATCACCTACAGTAGGTCACACAGCAACGCGTCCGGGCGGGTTTTGAATGTCTCCAGAGAAGGAGACTCCACAACCTCCCTGGGCAGCCTGTGCCAGGGGTCCGTCACCTTCACAGTGAAAAAGTTTTTCCTAATATTTTTGTGGAACCTCCTATGACCCAGCTTGTGCCCATTACTCCTTGTCCTGTCATTGGACGCTGCTGAAAAGAGCCTGGCTCCGTCCTCCTGACACTCCCCCTTGACATATTTATAAACATTAATGAGATCACCCCTCAGTCTCCTCTTCTCCAAGCTAAAGAGACCCAGCTCCTTCAGCCTTTCCTCATAAGGCAGGTGTTCCACTCCCTTCATCATCTCTGTGGCTGCACTGGACTCTCTCAAGCAGTTCCCTGTCTCTCTTGAGCTGAGGGGCCTGGAACTGGACACAATATTCCAGATGTGGCCTCACTAGGGCAGAGTGGAGGGGCAGGAGGACCTCTCTCGACTTAATGCTCACAACGCTCACAATGGCTAATGAATGGTAACCACTGTTGCACACAGCGTTCACAGAGAAAAGCAGAACACCCTGCTAAATTCACCTGAACCTTAGGATCTGGTACAACCCAAATCTCAGTAAGGTGAGTGAAATGTTCTACAAGCATGTCCTTTTCGAATTCTGCTGTGAAATGTAGAGTGTGAAGAACGATGATGTGTATGGGGCAAAGCCAAAGAAAATATTCCCTAATATTTAGAGAAATAAAGCCATTGTCTTTTCATATTTGCACAGTAGGACATGCAGGAAATTTCAGGGGCACGTTAATAGAATCCATGCAGATGTTGCTCAGCATTTTCAGCAAGTACTGGGCTTTTTTTCTTGTTCGCTTTTTTTGGTTTTGTGTTGTTTATTGGCTCTTTTCAATATCCCAGGGTTATGCTGGAAAGGACAGAAATATAAGAGGCAGTCCTGCAAAGTACTGAGAGCCCTAGCCTGGCTTAACTGGTGTTGAAGCTGATGATACCCTGCACCAATGGGCAAGGTGCTGACAAGTGTGAGGCTATAAGCCATTGATGCATGGATTCAACTATCCTAAGTCCCATAAAGTAGTAGCATTTGGCAGATCCTATTATTAATGATACTATGTTTGCCAATAAAGTAAAACAATAACACTTGTGAGTTAACAAAACTCAAATCATATGAAGATTTTCCTGCATTCTGTCCAAAAAGCTCTTGTAAGAGGCTGATTCATCCAATACCATTTCTATCCCAAGAGCAAGACAAGATCACTTTCTCACTCTTCCACTGTGGGAAACAGAACCCAAATGAACACAGAATTAGACTACTATGTGATTACGGACAGACACTACCTGTTTTCTAAAAGAGTTTGTTGCTGCTGTCTAAAGAAGTAACTGTTCTTTCACTATAAGGTTGCTCATATGGTAGAAATCCACCTAATCAGATAGATTTGAAAAGCAGCAAAGAACTATTTTCCTTGCTGTCTCAAAGCCATGTGTCTGGCTTGAAGGTCCCTGTGGATTAATGTGTGAAATTCAAGCCCTGGCACAGTGGTCTTTATTTAGGGAGGTACAAATGTGTACAAAGCAAGCATTCTGCACTTCCATGTGAGCATTACAGCAAGATGTCAAAGAATTCACAAATTCATCTGTTAACCCTTACAACCCCATTAGAGCTTTTCCTTGCCTCGTGTCATGAACACCTGATTGATATTCAGGACCCTTCAGGACTCTTACTATTTTTTCCTCTTCAGAAGGAAACTTTGGTGTTGTGAACACGGCATCATCTTTGCTGCCATCTAGTTTACTTCCAATGACTGGGTGTAAGAACCTGTTTCCCCCAGGGATACTGAGAAGTGTCAGTAATTCCTTGTTCAGGAATCCCCAAAACATCACTTCAGGGAAGGCAGAAGTAAAGCTCTGCCTAACCTTTTGGCCAGGGTACCCCCTGCAGCTGTTTCTCATGGCTCTGGGAACCCTGCAAAACCAAACTCATACTCTGCTGCTTTCCTATAGGAAAGCACAGTTAATACACTGTGCACACTTTACTCCAGCTTTGGCATGTTCGCCCAGTTGCCTTGGGCAGTGGCTTTAGCTGTTTCCAAGTTTTGCCTCTACAGGAATTTTTTAATTGCCCCTTTCATGAAAACTAAAAGAGTGCTCAGGCCACCCCAAATCTGAACCGTGCAGCTGCTGTGGAAGAGTCATTTTCTGGCAGCAGCTTACTCCTTCCCATATAGGATTATTAATATTAATATTACAGTTGCTTAATGTTGCATGAAGGTGCAGGAAGAAGGCAGTGTTCCACTACAAAAAGTTCTTGTTGATTAAAGATGAAGCACCACAGACGAATGAAGCGGATTAGGAAGAGGGAAGGTTAAAGCCAAAAGCATTATTTCAGATGAGTATTGTGATCAATCTCCATTTGCCAAATGCACTCACCCATTTGAAACTGAAGTGGAGAAACCGAGGAGGCCCCTGTTCTACTTCAGATAGCTCATGCCAGTACTGAGTCCCATGAACAAGCAGAAATAGAAGCAAGGCGGGAGGAACTGCAAGACTTGCTTTCCAGGGCTCCCGCAGTTCATCCCTCTGAGAGGTCCTAAGCAGGTGTGGGACTCACAATCCTCTTCCTTTTCCAACAACGAACCCAAGCTCTCAAAGTGGCAATATATTACAAGCAAAAAAATGTATATTGAAATGACTAATGGTGCTTAGATCGATGTGGTAATGGATGTCACACCCAGACTGACCTCCATATGCTTCTTTTCCCCCTGTTTTTCTCTCTGGAGAATACAATTAAGCTTTTATCAAATATGTAGTTAAGATCTTCTAGTCTCAAGGAAAAGTTTATTTTGTAATTGGATCTGCTATGACGTTACTCAGTTTCTGAATATTGCATTTTTTCCCACAGATTACCAGTAATTTCCATCTATAAATTGTACTTTGGTGATGAAAATTCAGATTATTCTTTTTTAAGTATTAATTTTAAAAATTGTTTTCCAGGCTGAATATTGTAGGACTAAGGTCTTTATTATTCAATATAAACTTTTTAAAAATAGATAATTAAATCCACACTTATAGATGTATTTGTATAAAATAGAAGAATGATTTATGAACTTCCTCCTTCAAAAGAAACCCACATGCAGACTAAGGTCCTTTGGGACTCTGGAGTCACTCTTTTCCTCCTGAAGGTCATTAACACAAACCCATTTCCCTGTGAAGTAAAAACATCATTCTGTGAGAAAATCACTGCTCTAACTGCTTCTGGCTACAGAATGAGATTTCATAGAAAAGGCTACTTTTCCTTTTAATTCTTCTAGTTGTTAATTATTTAACTGGAAAAGATGGGTGGAAAGCAGAAAAAGATTTCCAAAACTGCAAAGGTATCAACAAAGAAGCGCAATGAAGCTGGTGAAGGGACTTGAAAACAAGTCTTATGAGAAGCAGCTGAGGGAAGTGGGGTTGTTTAGCCTGGAGTGGAGGCTGAGGGAAGACTTTATTGCTCTCTACAACTGCCTGAAAGGAGGTTTTATCAGGTGGAGGTTGGTTTCTTCTAAGCAACAAGTGATAGGACAAGAGGAAAAAACCTCAAGTTGCACCAGGGGAGGTTTAGATGAGATATTAGGAAAAGCTTCTCCACCAAGAGGGTTTTGAGGCATTTGAACAGGCTGCCTGGGGAAGTGGTGGGCTCACGATTCCTGGAGCTATTTGAAAGACAAGCAGATGTGGTGCTTGGGAACATGGTTTAGGGGTGGACCTGACATTGCTAGGGTAATGGTTGGACTCCAAGCATAGGTTAATAGGTTGGACACCAACCTAAACAATTCTATTATTCTCTGTTTCTGTGAAATTAACCTTCACACTGAGCTGAACTGCCAAAAATATTTTCTGTTCTCTAAAATCTTCTTACAGATGAGCATTGGTTAATTTTTTAAGTCTGGTTGACTTTTACATAATTCTTCTGTTCGTTGCATAGAGGTGTAGGTCAGAAAACTGATTTTTTTTGTAGAATCTTCTATAAAGAATCTTATAAAGTGTCCAGTGATAGGACAAGAGGCAATGGACACAAGCTGGAACACAGGATGTTTCATGTAAATATGATGAAGAACTTTGTTGTGAGGGTGACAGAGCACTGGAACAAGCTGCCCAGGAACAGGCTGCTCAGCTCTAGAGGGATGACAGCAGACCAGTCTGTCAAGCACTGGATGCACCTAGTGAACTTTACTGAAGAAAAGATATAATCGTAGAATCATTTAGGTTGGAAAAGACCTCCAAGGTCATTGTGTCCAACTGTTAACATAACAATGCCAGGTCCACTGCTAAACTGTGTCATGAAGGTCAGTGGTTCTGGCCCTTTTTATCCCTTACAGTGCCAGGCAAGATTTTATGGTTTGTAGTTTTAGGCTTAGGCATCTCAGTTCTGCCTCCTTCTCACTTCAAACACCTCCATCTGTTGGAATGTTCCCGTAGACCTTAAGCATTCATGCAGGCACCTGCATGTGGGTATTGCTTTTACACGGAGCTTCCTAAAATGGAGGCAAAAGAAGCCAGACCTCTTGAAAAAAATTGTTTTAATACTATTTAATACTATTTAATAGACTATTTCTTTGGAATTTTCTAAGCAGGCCATTTAGTTAAATGTAAACATATTCTTGGGCAATTATTGGAGTCAAATGTTTTAGCAGGTCCATAAAAAACATTATCTGGTTAATTTTTGTCATTGGGAATTAGCAAGATGACTTCTGCCAAGATCTTTACAGAAAAGGAACTCTGTAAAACAGGATGAGGCAGGACAGATTTCTGCAAAGCTGGGGTTGCTTCCAAAATTACTTACTAAAAAATAGCTGATTTTTTTGTTCCAAACCAATGCTAACTAAAATTTCCTCTCTATCTGTGCATCATACCAAAAAGAATTCACTAAGCAGAAAAGATTTAAATGGAGATTTGTATTTTATGCTGAATGCTTAAAATGTCTTTTGGGAGATTATAGACTTTTCTCTCCTCCTGCAGCTTTGGAATCAAATGAAGAAAAAAACGTCATTGGCAGCGTGATCTGGCTTTTTACATGTAAGTAACATAGAAAATCAGCATTTTCATATAAAGCCATGTGTTCATTGTCTATGTTTTAATGCTGTTTTTCTTGTGGGAGAGATAGGTAATGAACTGCATGATATTTTTCTGAAGCAATACTAAAACTATGCACATGTTTGTTAGCATCTGTGCAGTTTGGCATGCTGTCACTTCAGCGTGAATTTTGGGTCTCAACTAATGGAATCACCCTCTTTTTCATTTGCAAAAGTAAACTGACTGCTGATGTGGATTGGAAGCCTCAGGGGACAGCTGAAACCGAGAGAGTGGCCCAATGATTATGCTACAGGCATGGGGAAAGGTTGACTTTCTTGCACAAGGGTGGAGCAGCCCACAGGAAGGCCAAAACTCAGGCAGTTAGGCTTTTCCTGCATGATTTTATCCTTCAGGGCCATAGGGCATCATTTACAAAAGCAAATCCAAGTGGCTTAACTTAAAAAATTTAACATAAAAACTCTTAAGCTTTGTATATGATGCAGCTTTTTAATCACAGTACTCTCTGTTCCTTCAAAGCCCATTGCTCCTTTGAATCATGTAACATCTAGTCTTCTAATTCCTTGTAGTCCCATAAAGAGTAGGAGAAAATCTTTTGTTCCTAGCTTGTTTCTATTATTCTTCTTTTTCTGCATTCCTAGGAGAGAAGCTTGATATGAATTTTGCTTACTATAAGCCATAGAATTGACGTGTCACAATTACGTACCTTGCACGTCTCCACTGTGGCCGTTGCTGATCCTTCTGGCCTGTGACTCAGTTTGACCACGCAATTCTAGAGGCCAAGATAATTTCAGGATGGCTTAGCACTTCAGAACAGTACAATAGAAAGCAAACTCATGCTGATGGTGTCACTTGGATTTGAGAGAAGATCAGATAGCTTAGATTCTTTGTCATGGTATGTTAAATACCCTAAAGCATGGAAAACCTGAATTATTGCCTCTAGTTTGAAAGGGTAAACTAAGAAGACTTAGTTAGAAATTGAGAATATCAAGAGAAGAAAGGGGAACGAAATAAGAGGTATTTCACCATTTTCCTGGAAATCAAGTACATCTACAGCACCAACAGTTTAGAGCAACTGCACTGGTTTAACTGCAGTAACCAGGACTTCTCTCATGTAGCTGAGAACAGATTGTAACTCTTAGTTTTAGATGAAAAAATCTCCATGAAGCTAGCATTTTGCTTCATCTTTCTAGGAAATTCCAGTCTTATCGTTAGCTTGCTGTATTTCTTCTGGAAAATGTCACCTGTATCTGGCGTGAAGAGACAATGCACCTCAAGAATATTGTAACATTATCAGTTCCTTTACATCACCAACACCATGAATGCGAACCCTCAGGAGACTGATTTGACAATTCACTTGGTTCTGTCTTGGTTCATGACATAGCTTTTTGACTTTGTTTTCTGGACTCTGCTCAAGGATGGAGATTGGAGATGTTCAGGTCTTCACATCCATGACTATTCCTAGTATCTTGGAGATAAGGGTAAAAGGAATTGCTAAAAAGGGAGTATTATTTTAGCAGACTATTGAATGGGGAAGCAGAGGAAGGAAAATAGAAATTTATTGTATCATCTTCAAAAATTGTTTATGGAGGTTTAAAGTCACATTCCTGACTCACATCCTCGACTCTATATTGGCTTAAGAGCATTGCTGAAGAATCAATCCTATCTCTACAAATCTTTGATGTATACTCCTGGAGAAAAGAACATGGTCTCTATCTCTGACCATATGTTAAACTTTCCTGTTCTCTCTTTATTTTATTTATACTGACAGAGAAAAGGAAGGAGGTTTTGGAATAATCCCAACATGTGCACAGACAGATGATTAATGCTTCCTATCCTGGATGCTTGATTAATTAATGCAATGTCAGACATCTTGAGGGAAAATGTTGCATGTGTGGACTGTATTTCTAACAACCCCTCAAATCTAAAACTTTTGAATTAGTTAAATACTGTCAGCTTTGCAACTGGAAGTTATATAATGTAGTGTCTTCATCGCAGGAATCTGAAGTACTCAAATTAACTAGGGTGCCAACTGCATCGGGAAAATTAAGTGTAACCGAAAGAAGACGAGATAAGGCAAGAAACATACAGATTTTATGGACATCAGATGAAAAATATATAAATATTGTAAAGTTGATTTATAGTCTCTCATTTTACATATTTAAACTAGATCAGTTCTAGAAACTACCAATAAGACTGATAATGTTGTAGACCAGTAACTTTACCCTGAACGGTCTTCATTGTATTAATTTCCTGAAAGACACGTCATATATCCTTCGCTCGGGTGTTGAAGACTCCACAAAATGCTTCAGACTATTCTCAGACCAAAAGATTTATACCTATAGAACAGGGATACTACAGCCTGGACAGACATTCCCATCAATTCATTGTTTAAGCCCTGTGGCCATGTTTTGTGTACATGTGCTAATTGTACGCACATATATCTGCTGTGTGCTATTGTGGCCATCTAAGAGTGCTCAAAAAGCCTATTCAGCCTCAACAAGAGGGGTACTTCCTCTCTCCACTTTGTAGGAACCAGCATCTCCTGAAATGACAAAGAATTAAGCAACAGCAAAAGTGTCCAGAGCAATTATGCCTAGGCAACACTTCTGCCTTCACTAACACCTCGCAAGCAAGAGAGCACTGACGTATCTCTGGTGCTCTGAAACTCACTCCAGAGTTTGGGCTGGTAAAGAAACCAACTTTTCTTCCTAAAAAATATATTTTTTTGCATTATGCAAGGAACTGCTTGAAAGAGTCCAGCGCAGAGCCAAAAAGATGATGAAGGGAGTGGAACATCTCCCTTATGAGGAGAGGCTGAAGGAGCTGGATCTCTTTAGCTTGGAGAAGAGGAGGCTGAGGGGTGACCTCATTAGTGTTTATAAATATGTCAAGGGGGAGTGTCAGGAGGACGGAGCCAGGCTCTGTTCAGTGATGTCCAGGACAAGGAGCAACAGATACAAGCTGGAGCATAGGAGGTTCCACAAAAACATTAGGAAAACTTTTTCACTGTGAGGGTGACAGAGCCCTGGCACAGGCTGCCCAGGGAGGTTGTGGAGTCTCCTTCTCTGGAGACATTCAAAACCCGCCTGGATGCATTCCTGTGTGACCTACTGTAGGTGATCCTGCTCTGGCAGGGGGGCTGGACTAGATGATCCTTCGAGGTCCCTTCCATCTCCTGACATTCTGTGATTCTGTGATTCAATAAAGCAACAGAAGATTGCTCATATTGTGTGAAATTGCTCACTGTGTGGACATTTTGTTGGATACTGATGAAAGTGAGTAGTGTGCATCTGACTTCAAATGCTCTACAACAGCTTGAAAACTGCTTGAAAACTGGTGACTCCATCAGTAGCACAAACGTGTCAGTTTGTCTATCCGTTTATTAATTTTCCCTATGAACTAAGCCACCATACATTGCACTTTTGTGACATCATATTATATGTTCTTTCTAAACATTCATTTTACGAAGCTAATGTTTAAAGAATTTACAGATCTATCCAAAGTTAAACTAGTGTTTAATGGCTCTATATAGAGATTAGCTAAAGAATCAGAGCTGTAGGCCACATCCAGATCATCCACGTAAATGCTGTCATCCTTCGAAAGTTAAAAGTTCATTACAGAATGTGGAGGTTTCCAGACTGTCAGATCCTGATCACTTCAGCAGCAAAGTAAGAGCAATAGGTGATGCAGTGCCAGCTGGCTGCAGTAATGTGGTCTGGATGTGCATGTTGGAGCATAGATGTGGTTCATCCTGTCTGAGGGGACAGGAGTTAGTCTTCATTTCCCAATATGCCATTGTTATAAAGTCCTGACTGAAAGAAAACAACAAAAAAGTCACCTTCCTACCATGTCTGCTGGGAACTGAGGGTGCAGAAATGTGAAACAAGCAGGCATAAAGCTAATTCTTTCCTGACTGCAAAACAGATATATTCTTAAATTTAACTTCAGTGGAATGAAGACATAGATCTGAAATATGCCTTAGACTAGAAAATCTCCACATTCACCTTTAAGAAGACAAATGAAAACATCTTCCAAAACATGTTTTCCATATGTGGCTAAATTGCAAATCAATTTCTCACCACTTATCACCCCAATCCATCTGGATGGCTTGCAAGACTGAAGGAAGTGGGGTGACTCTGCAAGCTCAGAAGGAAACCAAAACAATACCAGGAACAGCCTTCGACACCCTTGCCACAAAAACCCAGCCCTGTTGCAGCCCCAAAAACTACAATGTTCAATCTTAATGTTTCACAAATATCATCATCCAAGAAGGTGTCCTTCTCCTCCTGCTTGCCCTTTAGTTCTGCAAGTTATTTAAGCACACGCTAGCTGGGAGACATGCTTTGCACAGGACAGGCTGCATTGCACAGGCTGCTGGGGGCCAAAGTAGAAATCAGATTTAAGATCACATTAAGGGTCTTGGCAGTACTGAAACAGCAGTTTCCAGACAGATTTCACAGTTATTTTAGTTCCCATGTTGCTTCCCTCCTGCTGTCATACTCAGTGCTTGTGGATTAGTTCTCTCTCAGGATCTTTCCCAGGATGAAGCAACTGGTTTCCTTTGAGATATAATGCAGCTACAGTTCTAGGAGGGTTTGCTCCAGGGCCGGCTTCCCACAGCCAGCATGAGACAGCACCATCTTCCCTTCACATATGTGCCCCAGACCTATATCAGAGGGCTTTGCACCCTGAAAACCCTCTCCGCCATCTACAAACACACCAGTGCTGCAGCCGAAACCCCTGGGGTTGTTCAGTGAAGACTCAGCTCTGGAAATTGTGATGCAAACAACTGGGTGCACTTCATGCTGCAAAATGCACATATGCATAAATGTGTTTTATGGCCTATAATGAAAACCACTTACTTACACGATTAGTTCTTGCCCTGGGGCACCCCAGGATCCTACTGGAAAGGAGTCTATCTGTTCCTCAGGGTCATGTCAAACTAGGCAACTATTTATGAATAGCTGATAGCTCCCAGAAGGCACATAACTCTGTCCTCTGACTACAGAAGGAGGCTAGAGAGAGACTTAATTTTAAACAGTTATGATAAGGTGAGAAAACTCCTGCACCCAAGATTTTTTCTCTGAGTTACTTGTTAAGCAGAGACTCAGGTGGAAGGAACCAACATTTTTCTGCGGGAAGGTGATGTTGCAATAATATTAAGTCACTATACAGTAATCTATTTTATGTGTGTAACTGAAAAAAAGTTTGAAAGACCTGTCACCTGCAGATGTAGTGGCCTCCATACAAAAACATCTTGACACCTGAGGGGTTGTTTATGCTTCTCTCTCTCTGAAATGTCTTGATACAAAATAAACAGATGTTTAGCAGTAGCACTAGATAAAATAATCAGCCAGTGCCATGGTGCCACGGTGCCACAGTGCCACACGCAGCTGCTAAACCAATGTAGCGGCATTACTGACAGGGAAGGAATTAAAATTTTCTGTGTGGTATTTTTTTTATGATTCACTTCAGGATATATTTGTAAGCAACACAACAAGCTTGAACACCGACTGACGAAATGGATCCAACAACATTCACTTTCACCTTGGGAGGGGTAGTTTGCTGTCTGCAACTTCAATGCCCCACTTTCAGAGATGTTAAAAAGTTCAAAAATCCCTTCAGAGGCAAGAGGGCTGCAGGGAGAAATGCAATTCTCACTCATTTCCTCAGCACAGCTTGAAAAATAGCCTCATGACATCACAAAAACCGTGACAAAATCCATTTACAGTGGTGTGCCCACAAATTTTAATTCAGCCTTCCTGTAAGTTCAGATAGGCAAACATTGACATATTATTTTAGGAGAGGAGGTTTAAAAATACTGACCGGCGGCTGTTAGAAAGGGTTGTTTCTTTCCTGGGCCAGGAGACATGCTCATTGGAGCTGAGGGCTCAGGCAGCACAAGAACTTCATTGTATCCATGCATCATACCACAGTGCTCATAAGCAGTCATATTATTCATGCATAAACACCTTTATTTAATTTGAAGAGTGAGGACTTACATATCTTTAGCTGGAAATACAGTTGGTAGCAGTTTAAACTTTTTTTTTTTTTCTTAACTAAGTGATAAAACTTGTAGGAGGAGTGAGATGACAGCCTGTTTGTCTCTGATGTTTACTCACTCAAGACAGGGAAGGGTCTAAAGAAACATCTGGTGTCAGCTTTTTTCCGCTGAGGAAAAAATTAAGCCAGTAAGTTCTTTAGTCAGAAAAGTAAGTTCATGAGTCATGAAAATTCAGCTGGAAATCACAGAAGTTAGAAACGGTGCAGACTAAGAATGTTTCTTCCTACGTAATCCGTAAAGGATAACGAAGCATTCCTATTCGGTTGGGTTTTTTTTAATCCTGATTATTTCTTGATTTACATTTCCAGCTGGGGAGAAGGTTGTGAGAAATTTAGGTGCAGAGGCCAGAGCGGAGAGAAGGGCGGGAGCCAGGCTGGCCACAACTGCGAGTTTACGGTGAGCAGAGAATAATGAGGCAGCAGGGAAATTTCTTCCCTTCTGGCCTCCCTCTCCACCTTCTCCTGGTTTGATCTGTTTTTTTTTTTTCTCCCTTTTAAAGAGGACGAGGGTTTCAGAGAGGCAAAAGGATGCATTCTTTCCCCTCTCTCTGCCCCCTTCCTTAGTCTTCCCATGGGTTACCCCAGGTTTCCAGCATCCTGGTGGGAACTGCAAGAGAGAAGCGTCAAAAGCTGCTGGCAAAAGCCCCTTTGCACCTCGCAGTCAGACACGAAAAGCAGAAGAGAACTAGTCCAAAACTTAGCACTGCACCCTGTGCCTGGGGCACCCATGACCTTGCATTAAGCCTTGAGGTGGTATGGTGCGAAATTCCTTGACACAGATTCCCTATGTAAATTGTTACAGGAAAAATCGAGTCTCTGATATGAAAAAAATATCGTGTTAAAATTCCCTCCACCTCAATAATAAAACAGCCTTGCTGGGAAATCCTGTAATCTAAATACAAGCTTAGCACCATCCATCAAAGGGAGGATGTGAACAGGGCTTGTAAAAAGTTAATAACCTCCGTGGTGGGACAGGGCAGAGTGAAGGGAAAGTGCTGAGTAACAGCCAGAAGGAACCTTTCATCTCCAAGTGAGCTCAGTGACTGAAAATGCGAAGTTCACTTCAGTTAATGGCAACTTTTTAATGTCTTTTAAAGTTACTGTGGATAAACAAACAAACAAAAAGACTCAAATCCATTTTTTATGACTTGGAGGTTTTGGGGCTGTTTTGGGCAGCTTGATAGTCTCAAATTCATCTCAATAAAAAAGTTCCGTTTTCAAGCTAACAGTAACCAATCAGGGTAAATGTCCTTTATCCCTTGGCACAAACAAAAGCCTGAAAATATAATGTTAGCACATTTCTCAAAAACTGGAGAGCAAAAAATTAAGCCCTACGTATTTTTAATTTAATTCTCCTCAGTGTTGAGAAAACCTTGGGAGTCCTTATATGCAGTTGATGTCTTCTGAATTCTTGAAAAGTCCATTCACTTTGAAAACTAAGCACAAATGCCTACGTGCACACTTGCACCTAGACCATACAAAGGGACCTAATTTATTTTGGTGTCAAACAAGGCTGTGAAATAGTTTGACTTTATTTTAAAGAAAAGCAAACAATGGCCAGCACTTGTGAAGGCACAAGCTGTGTCATAAAATGCACCCAACAAACCATTTACATTGCAAAAAGTTGCCCCAACTGTTGTTTATATTGGAATTAAGATTAGCACATTCATATCCTCTGGCTAGCAGATAACATCAGCTGCAATCACTTGCTGCCCATCAGCGACACTAAAGAAGGGGACACTCTCAAGATTGAAACGTAGTTTTTTTCTTTTTAAAGAAAAGCAGAGCTCAAGCCCATTTTAGTTCACCAGGAAAAAAAAAAAGTATTGTTAAAAATATAGTTCAGTTTCCAAAATTGTGTGAATGTTTTGTTGAATGCAATACAAAACTCCCTATGTGTTTATTTGATCTAAATCATCATAAATCTGCTGGACAAAGCTGATCTATATGAAGATCTAGCTTCTTTTGTATCCTATTTAATGCTTCTTTTTATGCCTTAATGAAAAAAATCTGAAGCTGGTGAATTAGTCCCAGTACACCTGACAGATAGGCTATTCCTAATGGCACTCCAAAATATTTATACTCTCAGATGCTCTACTTCACATGCTCGAGGTTAGTCTCATCTCTAAATCTGGGACTGGGAGCTATGTCCCAGGTCCCAAACTGTGACAGCATATAGGATTTCCTCTATGGTTTCCTGTATTGCTGCTCAACACCTAAGCAACATTTTGAGCTTTTAATCAAAGAAATCCAGGACACTAGCGATGCTTTGTTAATTCTCTTTTTCTTTCCAGGGGAATTATTTTATGGCCTGCATTATAGAGACTTATGATTATGGGCTAAATTTAATAATCCAGGTGCATTTCTTCAGTTGTGTGTTTCCTAGTAAAATATATCGGAACAAAAATAAAAAATGAAAAATCTTAACCTAAACCCCTAGTACACAGAAGAAACCGTTGCTAAATCACACATTGTGAATGGTCTTTTGAATGTGTTACTGTGTACTGTGTCACGCATGTGCAAGTTTGCATCTTGGTTAGAATGTGAGTGGATTTAGCTGGTAAAACTTTAAAAATAATTTAACATTTCAGGTTTTCCTTATGCAGTTTGCTTTTTTATTCACAAATACAAAAAAAATTCTTTAAAAAATAGTTAATTTAGAAATAATGAAGATGTTTGTTTCCAACACTTATTTTTTTGCAAATTTTTTTGCCGACTGAACCTGGTAAGGAATGATAATAATAATTTCATAAACTCATATTTCCTTAAAGTGGAGGAGATGTGAATGCGAAGGGTGGCACAAAAGAGAAAGTAAAGGAAGGGACAAACTATTCATGGAGCCTCGAAGTTACACATCAAACTGAACTCAGTGTCCATCTAGAAATTGGGGAAATTCGGGAACGCTTCCGAATTTCACGGCTGCCTTCTGTTTTGCCACGAGACTGACTGAGCCCTCACCTCGAAACATTTTCAAACTTTCAGATTCCAGCTCAGACCCTCCAGCCTGTGGTTGTCCCTCGGCAAAATAGAAACATTCACTAAGCACTAAGTGCCCAACTTCCAGCCTGGGATCTACATCCCGGCTTGCCATTGAAGTGTCGGTTCCCACAGTAGGCCGGAGCCCTTTGGGGAGGTGTCGGTTGTCAGTAGTCAGTTGTCAGGGTAATTCATTGCCTCAGGGGGAAATCTGAGTTGAGAAGCAACAGTCTTCTCCAGTTCAGAGGAGGTCAGCCACATCAAAGCGGAGATGTGCAGTGGCCTCCGAGCAGGGAGGAGTGGCCGGTGCTCTTGAAGTTGCCAGCTTCCCTTTTTCTGTACAGGCTGGGGAGTGGCAGGGGATGTGTTTGAAGATCCGGGGAAAATCTGGGATCATTCAAGCTGGAGCTGAGGAACAAAAGAGAAAGGCTCCGGCTCAGTGAGGCTTGATGGTTAGATTTTGCTCAAATGGCTTGGAAATCAGAGTGGAAAGAATACAGTGGGGCACTGCTGCCTCGCATTGCTTTTGCGCAGATAACGGTGCAATTCAACTTCTCTTTTAGAGTGGAGTAGGTAGGAAAGAGCAGATCCATCTTGCTGAGAGCTAAAGGCTATTCCAGGGGTCCAGGCCTTGTCCCTCAGGATGGAGCGGTTTTAGTAAGAACATATGTCTTTCCCACTCCTTGCACTTAGGGATTTCATGAATGAAAACAGCTTACTGACTTTTTTCTTTTTGTTTTTAGAATCTAAGGAAAATTATACCAGGTGTGTGCAAATAAATGAGCTTTACTAAAGCATCTGTGTGGTGAGAGGAGTGGACAGCTCTGGAGATGTCAGGGAAAAGAATGTGGTGATGGGAGAGCTCAGAGATCACTAGGATGGATGAGGTAGGGCATGATCAGAAAAAATGAAAGTTGAAGAGTTTGGTTCTTTTCAAGTTTTAAATGCAGTTGAAGTTCAGATCATTATTGATTTATGGCTGGAAAAGTGATACTTATTCTTCCTCTTGCGTTAAAATATATATATACATATTTTATGCAAATATATATATGTGTGTATATATATATAGTTATATACATTTTAAAACTAACCAGCAATTTCTACCCCCAAGTTCCCTCACTTTAAACTCTCTGTCACCAAGGAAGGAGTTATCTGAAGATCTTTCACTGCTACTGGGTGAGTGAACAACA
Organism: Apaloderma vittatum; assembly: GCF_000703405.1. Lineage (NCBI taxonomy): Eukaryota > Metazoa > Chordata > Aves > Trogoniformes > Trogonidae > Apaloderma > Apaloderma vittatum. The sequence continues at coordinate 30,688 of NW_009703018.1, read as the reverse complement.
GAAGATGGCCCTGTGTCTGGAAGGCTGCTCTGGCAAGGTGGGAAGAGAGTCCAAAGTACACATGGGATGGGAAAGGATTTAAAAAAAAAAAAGGAAATACAGCTTGGAGCATTAAAACACACTTTGCATTCGATTTACCTGGCAATCGTGATTCATTTCAAGTGGCATTATACCATTTTTGGAATACGTTTGTCAGCCCATTATGTCTGCAGCCAGATTTGCAAGAGCAGTTGTAACGTTGAATGGGCCGTAAATATACCTTGCTTCGCTGTGTAATGCTGATTCTGTTGCACGGCTGAGTGCAGCCCATTGAAAGGTGAACTCTCTGCCTGGGTCGTGCCACTGGAAAAGACCACTGGACACTCCTGCTCCTACTCCTCTGTTCTGGAGCTTCCTGGCACTCTCCATCTCTTCTTTTCTGCACCTTTGACACGCTTTTTGAGGGCTCCCAAGATGAGCCGAAGCAAGTTCGCCTTGGGGACAGGCAGTTTAAGATGAGTTTACCTGGGTCTCCCATGGCTAAAATGCGTCCAGGGTGTAATTGCTTTGTAAGCAGACGGCACGAGAAGGCTACATGTGCAGCAGGCCAGGGTTTTGATCTGGAACGTACTGTAAAAAGGCATAGCGTGATGACATTTATCAGCACTGGGCATCTAGTTAACAGCCCTTTGAAATGAACAGGGCAAAACAACACCTCAGGCCTATTGTTTTAAGTTAAGTTGAAACAAATATATAAACCTGTCCCACTTGCTCTGTGTCTTTGCTTCGAGATATCCACAGCTGGGAGATTTATAGTGAAATTTGATTATCTGACTGACGAGTTAGCCACCCCGAGTAATTGAAGGTGACTAACAAGGCACTGTCTGACTGTGAAATGATCTTGCCCATTTTGCCAGCTGTGAAAGCGTAGACAAGGTACCACAGTGAATCAAGTCGTGTAAGGAAACTAGGTGATATGTTACAGGTTTTCCTTATGTTCCTACATCAAAAAGCCATCTATAGACATCCTTGCTGAAACATAGCAGGGAAAACTCCAGGGTCTTCTGAACAGGCCAAAAGCAAAGGAAACTAATGGCATATTATGGTTACATTATGAAAGTCAGGATTTCTGGCTGTACCTGTTGTTGCTGTTAGTCTATGGGACTGTCGTTCCCACAAATTTCACATGTATTAAGCTTGATTAAAAACAACTAAAGGAGTCTTTAACTCTCAAAGAATCCTTTCATTATGGAGAAAACTGAGATGCTTGTACTTTTACTCTTAATGAAGTGTATAAAAGATAGTTGCTGAAATATGTTGTACTTTGGCGTGCAGCTCAGCTAACAGAATTTGTGAGGTTTTGTGAAATCTGGTCTCCACATCAAATCTAAAAAGACAAACCCTTTCTGCAAGTACCAGTTATATCTTGATAGAAAGTATAAGAGGACCAAGCAGGCTACAAATAGCCAAGCAGCCAGAAAAAGTTCCTGTAGAAATTCTGCATACCTTGGCAAAAATTCTGTCAGCTGTTTGATTTCTTCCAGCAGAGAAGTGGAAGTTTCCACCCTAAGCTCAAATGTTAGTAAAGGAAGGTAAAAGAGCAAATGAGGGAATAAATTTTTCATAGTAAGACACTCACTAGAAAATAGTAAATCAATAAGACAAAAATATCACAAAGAAGTACATTTTGCATATACCAACAAGAAAAGTTGTAGCAGAAGAGTAATTAACACTTCAAAAAGTTTTTATTAAAACAAGTAATATAATAATAATAATAATAATAATGTCTCAGGCAAAATACATATTGAATTCAGACTTGTAGATGAGTCCAATGCCTCCTGTGCTAGTAAGTGTATCAGTATAGTACCTCACAAGACTAGACCCATACCAGTATAACGCTGGGCCAGAAACTTGTAGTAGTTTTACATGTAGTTACATCATGAAAAGCCTACCTCTGAATGTGATATTAGTCAATTTACGTTTGGATTTTATGAAGTGTGTGGGTAGTGGTATGTGTGAATTAGGTAATTCTCATTATCCTAATGTCCCTGTTGACTTAGAATACAAACATCTTGAATTCCTTGTTGGTGTAGGAAAGAAAATTAAGAGAATCATCTTCTCTTCTGGCTTCCAGATAGAACCGATTCAAGATTCAACAACAGCACAGACTCAGTTTCCTATTGCTGCACAATACATTCAGAGGATGTAAAATGCTCTGAATCACTCCAAACCATGCTGTAGCAACTACAACTACCTGCTATCAGCTCTGGTAGCTCAATTAGCTGAATTCAAATGCTCTTCTCAGGAAGAAGAGCTGAAATTAAATTTTCAGTTGCCACAGTAAATGTAGTGGGAAAGGTTAAACTTGGTTGAGGTATGTGAAAACAGAGGGAGAAAGCCTTAAAATCATTGTTTACCTTCTTTTCAGACATGGTTGTGGTGAATTTGGAGGGTGGCCCTGGACTATTGCTCAAGAACTAGTCAAAGCTCAGGGCAAGCAGCAAAGGAAACAGTTGATGGGAATGAAGGTATCCTAGCTCATTGTGCCTTCTGTTGCCTCCTTCCCAATGTCTACATTCTGGCCCAAAAGGAAATACTGTGCTGAAAAAGCTATGTATGCAAGTTAGCATGGCCTTGAGCATTCACTGAGAAAATCTGAAACTTTCTGTGGAGCAGTAGCAGCTCTCTGGGATATGGAAGTCTCCAGTGGATTGGAGCATGGCCAGGAAATAACATCATAAAAAAAGAAGGCAGGAGAAAAGAAGGGAAGATAGAAAATATTAAGTGATAAAATTAGCTAATGTGTCATTGCTGAGAACAAATTCTGTCAAACTATTCAACAGCCTAATTTTATGTGAGAGTAGAAGAGGAGGAAGCTGGAGACATGCTATTTCTCATTTTGGTGAGACTTTCAAGACATTTCAGAGGACAATGTCTTGAGCAAACAAAGACCTACGATCTAAGGAAAGGGGTCAGGTGAAGCAGTGTAAAGTATACGGTTGGTGAAAATTTATAGACAACAATTATATGACATCTGGTTGAAAACAGAGGTTATATTTCAAAGTGGGTATCTCAGCAGGGACACAATTAAAATCCGTCTGGAATACATTTTATATCTTTAATATTTGGGAATCAGTCAAACTGTGGCTGAAAATTTATATAATATCTATGACATGGTAATGGTGCCATAGGAACTGAATCCAAACTGGCCGCATTCAACGTGGGTGATGTTTGTGAACTCATCTTTGAAACATTCCATAAAGTTTTATAAAATGGTCTTAAAATCTTAGAATTCCTTTGGAGGAAATCAAATTTCACTGAGCATTTATATACATAGAATCTGTATTTATGGAGTTGCCAAATGTATTCAGATCTTTAAGTGGAAAACAACCTCTGCAAGTGTGTTATATGGGAATGCACTTCAAAGGGCTTCAGAGTTGCTTAAATGGTGAGTTTCTTATGTTTCTTCTACTTACTCAAGCATAATTGGGGGTGACTTTAAAGAAAAAATTCAACAGTGAAATTATAGCCATTAGAGATGGAAAAGACCTCTTCAGCGCTCTTCAACCTGTAGTTAGCTCATGGGGGGAAGTTACAAGCCAAACTGCAGAAGTTACAAGATCGTCTCTGTTTGCTGGTCTCATCTACAACTTATTTCCTCTGACCACAACGAGTTTTTGAAGGCTCTCAGAGTCATGGGCTGGAAACTATTTTTCTAGAGTATTCTGCTCCTATGTCAGTCATGTAAGACTGCTCCTTCTAGCCTTTTAGTGTTTGTGTGCTCCTGTTTGTAATGAGTTGTGGCTTGTCTGAATTTTACTGCTTATATGAACATAATAATATAGGATAATCCATGGGGGAGGCCTCTTCTACTCTTGGGTGGACTTACTGTGGCATAGGAATGGCTTTTTTGGCAGTGATTCCAAATAACATAGGCTTAAAAGAAAAAAAACCAAAACAGGTGTGCCTGAGTAAACTCCCAGGAGTTTCATTGGTCTAATTGATTAAAATAAACGACTTAGCATATACTAAATAAACTGACATGTGCAGACAAGGCTTTAAAATATGCAGCCTCTCCCTTTCAGAGGTTTGGCAGCTCAGTAAAGGACGATGCCAGCTGGATTGCATCTACATGTATCAGGGCAAAGACAGAGTCTTCCTGATGCAGCTGTAACTCTCAAAGAAGTAAATACTGTTGGCTGTTGGCTGCTGTTATTGCCTCCACAGCTAGAGTCATACGAGGGACTGAGAGTGCTATTTGCCTGAATATTGCTATTCAGACACGTTATCCGAAGTTACCACTGATGAACACTCTTTGCATTAACCTGGCTGATCTGGTGCTGAAGCAGTGAGGATGAAAAGCACAAAATCTCCCACAGCTGCAGGTATAGCAGTGGTAGCATCTTGCATACCTCAGCTATTTCTAAATTGATCTGAAGTATCTGGCATGTAAAGACAGCCTAGAAGCTGGTTTTCTAGAACACAATATTGTCCTAGGCAATTTATTTTAGTAGTTTACCTTACATGAACAAGTAGACACAGCTCTGCCATGATACAGTCCTATTCCACAGTATGTTTTCCAGCCTAAATGGATCTAAGGAATGATCCACTCCTACATCCTCATGACTTGTCCTGCCTGTGGACAAGAGGACAAATCTAGATAAAATTATTTAATATGCATTAAACTCCAGATAAATGCTAGATCTTTTCAAACTTCAGCTTATGCCAATGGATTCATTGTAGCTGAGCCAAAAAGAAGCTTTCCCCAATCATTTCAGGTGCAAAAGTATCCGACAAATGTGCAAAATGAAGACATCACTTTACTACCACTAGATATGTGGTGCTGTCCGCCTTGGAAAACATCTGTTTGTTGTTAGGCAGCCGTGTTTTAGGAAACACAACCATTCAGGGCAGAGGAATACAGGCTCCATTCAAACTTCGGGGGCAATTCAATTAAAACAAGTGTTAACTACTGGAATTTATGGAGTGCTTCCTGTCTAATCTTATGAAACATAATGTGCAATTACTATGGGTGATTAAGACTTTAGTTTTACACCTGTCTGCTGTGCTGATTTAAATGGAGAAGTAACAAATTAGATTTGAGGAAGTGGCTGGAAAACAAAAGGATGAAGGTGTCCCATGCAGTGATCTTGAGTTCCTGGGGCTCTGCCTATTAGCACATAGTGTATCATCCAAAAGTCACAGGCAGAAAACCACAAAGATAATAAGCTTTTTGTTCTGTTTCAACACTGGGTTGATCAGAAAACTGCATATAGTACTTGGGAAGCTGAAATCAGTGCCAGGTATAACGCCAAATGACTCTGTCACTAGTTAAGTGTTCAAAAAACCCCAACAAATGAAAGGTATAGAGTGATCAATAGTGTATGCAGAACACACTCTCACAGACTAGCATTCTCCCTAACATTTACCAACATGCTGCAGCAATGTATTACTGAAGAGTGCATTTCTGCTGACAGATTCTTTCCACCACAATTACAGAAAGAATAATGGCTGAGAAACAACACCCATATGTCCCCATTAGCTTTGCAATCTGTCTAATCTGTGTACTTACAAAGCCCTCATCACATCTCAGATATTATGGTGATAACAGGATAGATTAAACAGACTTCAAGGCTGCAAGAGAAATATGAAGGTTGATTCCCAGCCATGATTAACTTGGCCAGAACCTCACAGTCCTTTAATTTAATTAAGACCATAAGGAGCAATCAGATCAGTGACAAAGTAAGAGAGGGGCTGAGCTGGCAGCTGTGGACAAAAAACGCTACCCAACAGGTACCCATCCATGTGTGAGACCTTTCATGCTCCCTGGGGTGCACACTCTGCCTGGGGCATGCTGGTCGTTCTCTGTGCAAGGAGCACTGCAATCCAGCTGATGACAGCGATTGTTTTAGTCCTGGAACTGAGTTAAGCCAAATGACCGTCAGTTATTTAATTATTAGAATTAAAGACTAATAATTATAAAAATTGTAATTAATGGATCTGGCAGCTGCCTGTGAACATGCTTTCATGTTGCAGTATGTGCAAAGCAGCTGGTGTGCCAGCAAAAGGAGTAAACTACTTCCAGCGGGCCAAGAGGCAAGAGCACACCCTGTGGCAACTGCACCCAGCATAATGTGCTTTAGGTTCATATCCTTTTTCACCTGAGGTAAAAATCTTTGCCAATGCTTCCAGGCAAAACAGCCAAAGCAATGCTCATCTGACCACAAAGATACGTGCAATGCAGTGAGTTAGTGTATCTACAGCTTACTTATGCTTCTTTTGGTGATGAAACCTCTTCTCCCTCCATTTCTGCCAGGACCAGATGTCTCACTTGCAAACCTGACTCCCTTGCTTCCTGGCAAATGTGGGTTTGTTGCACATACAACATGTTCTATTATATCACTTAGGTACATCATCTTTGCACCCTGTGCATCTCCTATGCACCAGAGTTACTTCACAGGGGCGTATGCAGTCATTCGGTCAACAGCTTGCTCCTTGTTCAGCTAAGAAGAGAGGAAAATAGGTGCCAGCAGCATGAGGCAGGTGTTTTGATTCTGGCCTGTGCAAAATCCTGCATGACGCAGAGATGATGCATGTCCAGAGGCACACCTCCACATTTAATTTGCTTTGCAGTAGATGGTATGTGTTCATATCTTCTTCCAGTGCCTGCAGGAGGGAGGGCAGCTTCTTATAGTATGCTTGTGATCATGTGAGCACATCTTGGTCAGACTTTTAGTGTGCAAGAGGTAAACTGTATTAAAAAATAACATGGAGGGATTACAAAATCAAAGCAGAATTGCTTTTATTCTGAAAAGTCATTCTTAATGGAGGCTTCCCACAGTTTAAATAACCAGCTTGAAGTCTTCGTAATTCATTTCAACTTTCCTGGATGCCTTTGTGTGCACACGCTCCTGGTTTACCTAGAAGGCAGGACCAAACAGTTTAAAGTACAAATACATTTAAAAGCTTCTTTGAGAAGCCTGGAGCCTGAGTTTACACTGTGCTAGTTATCATACATCATCCGTAAATGTTTCCTCTCTTACACTGTGGCAAATGCATTGTAACAAATGACTCTGATGCTGCAGGCTAAGCTACCTCGGCACTTACTGCAGAGCAAGGATTTGCCCATGGGGGTCCTTATGGACAGTCTGAAGTGCTATAAATTTGTATCTTGGCTTATCTTAAGGTAAATCATGCAAGACTGAACTAAAATGTATCTGGCATAGATCAACATAAAAGTGTCATGTTTCTTTGCCAGTTTGATTAAACCAATTTATTATCACAATTTAAGTGCAGCTTTCTTCCTCGTTCAGGCTAGTAAACAGAAGTTCCAATTTTGCAATTATGGGCATAATTTCCTAAGAAACATAAATCAAAACAAACTAAATAAAATAACACTTATACTACAGTAAGTAAAATCACAAAGATTTTGGTTACATCACATAAACTTCCATGTGTAGACGAGGCTTTCACAGTACATATGTTTTTACACTGATGTAAACATGGCTTGTATCTGTTTAGCTTTTATCTTTGAGAGAGACTTTAATGAATAAAAGTGTCCAAAGAGAACTCCACAGAGCCAAATGGATAATTTTTTTTTAAGAAAACCTGTGATTCAATTCTGATTTCATGCCTGGTTTGCATTAATCCTCTGTGACACATCCATGGTAGGAGCTACATGGATACCCTTTTTGGGTGATTTTATTTGGATTTTCTCTTGGCTGGAATCAAGCACCGCAAATTTTGCATCCGAACATTTAATCTCCTTACATGACATCTTCAGCCAAATGGCAGTTCAGTGCATTAACCACCCAATTCCCCTATTCCCCCTATCTCCATGAAAAATTTCCAGCAAGTCTCCTTAGTGGTCATTTTAAAAAACAAGAAAAGATCAAGTATACATAGAGCTGTTCATAAAAATCTCAAGGAAAAAATATCTCTGTGTGCAGCATTGCTGAAACATACAGGTCCAACACGTGAGATTGTCCTATTTGCCAGGATTTTGTCTTGCTATGGGAAATGGACTATTATCCTAGAACCTAGGAAGGAATATCTAGATGTAGATGTAGATGTAGATGTAGATATATGTATGTGAACCCATGTAAGGTGGGGAGCTGAGGAAAGAAGTGCTATGTGAAGGAAGTGAAAGAGATGGCTGGGAGAAAGGGCACAAGAACAGCTAGGGCTCTTGCAAGAACTCTTGCTCCAGCATCAGGATATTGGTCCCTCACTGCCAAAGTGCAGGGCATATGCATTGGGTGCTGGGCTCACCCTCTGGAGCAAGCTGGTGTTCCTTGCCTGGAGACAGCTGGGGTAGGACTCATCTGACCAAGTATGAGTATCTACAAAAGTCAGAGTTTAGGAAATGCTGTGCTTGTGCTGTGACCGTGTCTTCTCTCATATTGTTTTCACTTCATAGCTGTCCCTGCTTTGAGCAGAAGGTTGGGCTAGATAATGTTCTGAGGTCCCTTCAGCCTGAATTACACTATGAGCTGATGATCTGACCTGATCAATGAGCTTCCCTTCGTAGTCAGCAAAGCAAAATATACACTTGGAGGGAAAGAAGTCTGTCAGTTTATGGTATAAGCACGAAATATGCATTTTGTTTACTGTGAAATGCTACTTTTTTATCTCTGTTATCAAAAGGTTCACTTTTTGTTGGAGGAGCCCTCTCCCCTGGTCTTCACAGACTTTCTCTTTTTATACTGAGGTATCTTCTAATACATCTTACAGTGCTGTCATGGTTATCCAGGTATCCCATATGCTGTCGGAAACCAGGTCAGCACCAATTCTGGCAAGATGCTGTGCAATAATAATCAAGAATAATCAGTACAGAAAACTTGAGAGAACTTCTGAGGAGCAGATAGAGACTACAATCTTGTAATTAATTTGGGAAAAGATGCCCATTTAATCTATTTTCAGTCACATTCAGCTCAGTTCTTCATGGTTACAGTGTTTCCTGTGTCCTCAAAGCGTTGTAAGTTCAAGGCATAATTAAAAGTGATGAATTTCCTCCTAAGAACTGTAAAATAAAATTGTATGGGCACAGAAACTAACAAAATCTAATTTCCTGTGATTCACTTGCTAGCTGTCACTCTCATGCGTGCTCTTTGTATAGGTTCTCTAATCTCTAACAACATGACTGGTAATGTTAAATTCCAGGCACAGGTCTCTCAGGTAGTATAAAGCAGCACTCATCACAGGCAAGCTCTTCATGCATTGTATTTTCACTGAGCCTTCTGAGAAGCAGCCAAAAAAATGGTTCTTTGGCAACCACTGATTTTCTACAGTGTGTGTTAAACCTAGAGCAAATCAAAGTAGATTGCTACCAGGAGAAAGGCAGCCTGGCAGAGATGCTGTAAAAGAAGCAATGGAAGTATTAATTCAATGGGTTCTAGACTCTGAGCACTGTGACTACAGGAGTTTTTTATTCCTGTGCAGTGTTGATTCTTGCTTCCTGGACATGACCAAAGGAATTAGAAAACTTGTGGGGTTTCTTAAATAAAAAGAAACACAGTGGTTTTGACAGCTGCGGAACTAATGATGTCTATCGATCCCTTGAGAGTAGGGCCCTATGTGCATGACATCCAGTAAGGGGTGAGCTGACTTGCATTGTCCTCCTCAGCGGGGTAATGATAGCTTGTATTTTATCTAGTATAAAAATATATAAAAGCCAGGGACTGTTATCCAATCTTGAGACTTGATAATGGCAGAGATGACACCTAAACTCTACGATCTCCCAAACCAGGCTTTTTCCCAAACTGGGCATTTCTCCTACCCGTGCCCCAATATTGTGTGGGACAGCACTTCCTGGCCTATGGGAAACACATGCCGCAGACCGTGCTTAGACTTGAACAGTGCAGAGTGTTACTATGTACCAAAGTTCAGACACATAGCCTGTGTCTCTCAATTATTTAGAGCAAATGTAACTACAAGGCCATTTTCTTCTATTCAGGCATGGTAGCTTATAGAAATTCTAGGGTTGTTCTAGGAGAAAATTCAAGGTGGTTTTGTTTGGGAGAGACAGAATATTTTATTATACAAAATAACATAGCTGGAAGAAGCAGCGACAATTTGGGCACTCATCCATCTATCAGATATGAAACGGAAGCAGCAAACTTAGATCAAGCGAAAGTTGGGGGAAAAAAAATTGCATTATATTTAATTGTGATGACTCCTTAAAAAGTGACATTTCTAACAAAGCCTCAGTAATACCAAACCTCATCACTAGTTTTCAGTGTATTTTGTTTCCTCTTTACTAAATTTTTTAACAGACAGATTCACAACAGCTTGTGCATTGGGACATGTTTGGCAGTATGCGTCTGACAGGATTTTTTTCTGCCTCCTAGAACAGTTCTGCTAAATATTCATGCATTTCCCATTGAAAGAAACCTGATTCTTGGCCAAATCAAAGCTTGTTAGCAGATGGAACAAGAGGGCTCCTTCATCCCTGCTGCACCTTTGATTCCCTCAGGTTTTGCCTCACACCTGATCTCTGAAAACAGATGCTCTCAAGCCCAAATTATTCTACTCTGGAAATGGGTTATAACCTAAGATATTGCCAAGTCATTGCATTTTTTTTGAAATATTGAGTTTTACATTTTATGTGGAATTAATAGTTTGTGGGAGTTTCTAACAGCGTTCAGCCCCATCTGTTTATCAGAGGTGGCTGAAAAATACCTGCGTTTTTAAAAAAGTTCAAAACAAAACATGAATTATTCTTTTAACATGTTTTTTCTTTGAACAGAGATCTCACCATTATGTCTGCTATTATTGAAAACCCAGTAAATTGAAAACCCGGAATTTGATTTGTCTAAGATCGCTTCTATTAAGAACTATTTTGTAGTCTCCTTTTCTGCTGAAACCTTTTTTTACACAGCTGTAAACAAGGTGAGGAGAGTGACACAAGGTCACAGGAAGGGCTGTGATTTTTTGGGTACTCAGGACCAGCTGCTGATGAGCTATTTGTGCTCGGGGTCAGGGCAGACCTATGGGACACAGAGATGGAAATGAGCTTCCATAAGGGTGAGAGCTGTCATTAGGAAGCCGACTGTCAGCACCTGCTTCAGAAAGGTCAGTATAGGGGAATTTGTGTTGGAAGGGGCCTCGAAGGTCTCTAGTCCAACCATCTGCTTAAAGCAGGGGCAGCTCTGAGGTCAGACCAGGCATCTCAGAACCTTATCTAATCCAGTCTTGACACCCTCCCTGGAGGGAAGCTGCAGTGTCTCTCCTGGCAACCTGCTTCACTGCCTGACTGTCCTCATGGGGAAGAAGTCGCTATATATACACCCAGGTTGAACCTCTCTCCTTTCAATTTAAGCCTTTCATCATCTGCCAAGCAGCACTGTGAAGAGCCTGGTTCTATCTTCTTGATCACCTCTCTCTAGGTGTTGAGGATGACCTTAGTCGTCCTCCCATCAAAGCTATCCCCCTTCCAGCCTAACCAGCCCAGCTCTCTTAGCCCTCTGCTCCAGTCTAAACCATCACCGTGGCCCTGCGCTGAACTTGCCTCAGTTTATCAACTACTTCCTTGTACTGAGCACCGTATCCAGACACAGGGTAACAAGCGGAGTGCTGAGAAGCTGTCTCCTGATTAATTGACCTGTGATGAGCCTGTCATGGTCTGAGAGATGTACGAGATGTCACTTCACCTCCTGCTCACTCTGTCCCTCTGCCAGTGGCTGCTTTCCATAACCCTCAGAGATAAAAAATAGGAACTTCAACTGTGCCATGACAAGAGGACTTGAAAAACAACAGGAACGAGGAGCCATAGAAGCCCACGTACATGTTCTCTCCTGCTTCCCCGACTATGGAGGGCAGTAACTTCCAGTGGACAGGAGGGCTGGAAAATAAGAGCTTCCATGTAAAGAACTTTAGCCATAAACTACAAAGTGCTTCCCAAAAGGACGTTGGTTGTATTGCTATTCCTGTTTTACAAATCAGCAAGCTGAGGAAAAAGGGGAAGGAAGAGTTTTTGAATGAATTCATCTAGCAGCTGCTGGTTTTGACTGAATTCATTTAGCAGCTGCTGGCAGAGGCAGGCAGAGACCCCGGGTGCTGCCCATGGACTGTGCTGCCCCAGCGCAGGGACCCGTCCTTGCCTTCTCCAGACATACACTCGCCAGGTGCTCTGCTACGCCATGGTTCACAGCTATGTGGACTATATGTACAATCCTGCTACTCACATTCCCACCTGAGGCCAATCTGCTTGGGCCAGAATACTGCTCATAGTTATCAAAGGCAGATAAGCGGTATGCTACAATTGACATTGTTAATGTGCTTTTTCCTAGGCCATTCTATGATTCTATGATTCTATTCCTATAGCAGCGGTGTGCAGGCTGCAGTTTGCTTTCTGTGGAGGGGGCACTCAGATTTGAACCTGCTTGGACATCAGGGTGGGGACACAATAACAGCAGTCTTCAAACCGTGCACATTTACGGCATCAAAGCAGAAGTGCTCATCTGAAATACCATGAATTAGTCATAATCTTATCAAAAATATTTTATTTATGAAAGTATCAATTATACTATACAACCTATATTGGAAGTACATTGAATAATTGCTAGAATAAATACAGGCAATTAAGTCAATTTTTTTATAAAATGAGAGGATTTATTTGACACTTGAATGTTAACCCAAGCTTTAACTTACATCATAAATAGTTAAAAGGCATAATCAAGTTTTTTTATTTTTACTGTTTCTTTTGCTTTTTTTAATACTGTTCTATTCTGTAATCAACATGAATCAATTCTCCAATCATTAACATATTAGTATGACTTTCAAGCAATCATGTACCTCAAGATAATCAGACAAATAAGGTAGTGTGTGTGCAGTTCATTCTACAGCAGAATCTATTCATGTCTGCATAAAAAAGAGAAGCTGAAAATGCTTCTAAGTTCTTTAAGCATCATATGCTGATTCCTGCTTTACCACAGTGCTTTAATACCAGAATCTAAAAAGGGCATGTATCTGTATGCAGCTGGCTTTCTGTTGTTCTTTATAAAGTATACTAGGGCTCAATGCCACATTCCTTTGGCTGGTGAAGGACTGCAGAATTTAGTTCTGAATATTACTTCTCAAAATCATGGTCCAAAATAAATGTCCAAGACTGATTATTAGGCACCGAAGAAGTGATGCATTTGCTAAGGTTTGATGTTTTCTGATAAAAAATTGGCTCGTTTTCTGGTAGATGTGCTCTAGTTGAATACAAATTATTAGGCTCAGTACTGGGGTCTGTATTATACTGGGTATCAGAGAAGCTGATATTTGTATTTTCTGCAAACTCTATAAAGGGTATTGCAAAAGTTTTATAGCAAGACATTCACATTTTGAACATGTTGATAATTTTTCCTTCCATGTTCTGTTTTTTTAATTCGATTTTATTTTTTAAAACTTAAAAATCTGAACTATCTACTTGGTACCAGCAGATGATGAACAACTATGACACTCAGTTAAGTCAATAATAGTTTTAGGTGTCCAATATTTCTCCAGACCAGAAGTTTTTGACTCCTCATATCCCATGCGTAATCAGTGGGAGCTTTCCTATAGCAATGTCTTCTCCAATGCCATGGAGACCTTCCTTGTCCTATGGCTGTTGTGCATACCAGGGATATTACGCTCTCAGCAGAGAAGCAAATTTCCCTTTTACGATATTATCCAAAACAAAACCCCAAATTGCACATATCTACCCCTTTGGCCTTTTTTATGCACAAATATGCTTGTATTCAAAAACTGACAGCATTGGGTCTTTTCTAATAAGTGTCTTTATAGAGCATCTTTAAATGATTTTTCACAGAAATAACCATTTATCAGTTGCAAAAATACAGAGTGACTTTTTATTTTTTCTGTTGTGAACAATATCAATTCAGCACAAATTTTGGAGGAGAAAGTATGATTTTTTTTTTCCCAGATGTATTTAAAAAGGCTAAAGAACAAAATGTTGGGGAGGCAGCTTTATTTTTTGGCAGATAGTAAAATATAAAATATGTGATTTAAAAAAAAGAGTTGGCTTAAAAATACACACACACACAAATAATACAATAATATAAAAATACAGCTCAGCCAATGGCCTCTTAAAATTTACCTTTGGCATTACAGTTGGCAGCCTAACATAAAAGACCCTTCCTATAAACAGAACTATAAAAAAAGAGAAGTTCATAAATTAGGTTGCAAGGGGTTGTAAGATCCTTTTCTTGATTCTCCAAACTCCTTTCCTTCCTGTCCACACACATAAGCATGACCAGTGAGGTATATAGAACGTAACACTGTCAGGCATATGCACAGTAAAAAAGTGCATAAACATAGAAGTTCTCTGATTTTCTCGCGAACAGGTCGAAACTGTGTGGTTTGTGTCTTCTCCCCTTGGAAAAAAAAAATCATTTTTTACTGTTTATTTTTTTCTTACTTTGGCAGGATGAAAATGAACCCGGAGGAATACAAATGTCCTATTCCCAGCAGCAATGATCCATTTCCCTTGGCAACATTCGTCTGATGCCACAGATACTACAAGGTCGATGGGTTCCTTTACAGCTCTCTGGGTAACTTCCCATGGAAACATCATACATCTAGCACCATGTCATAGTGTTGCTCTTTCTTCCGCCTGCCACATTTGGTGATAAGAACCAAGTACAAAGTCAAAAGCATAATCCAGTAACATGCATAGAGTATTGTGCCAATGATGAGAACTGTCTGTTTTGACTCAGAAAATGGCTTTTTTGATTCCTTGTAGATAGTGAAAATCACACCACCTAGGAGGATTGTAAACCAAATGGAGACTGGTATGAGTCCTATAAAATTAACTACAATGGTTTTTCTTCCTGACGTGCCCCACCCTGCTTTGTTTATCGTGGCGATTGCAAACATCTTTGCTGGCAGTAAACTTGACATGTACAACACTGAGTAGAGGGACATAAAAACCATGACAATGTTGCCCCTAAGGAAGCTGGCAAAGGAAGACTTTATCAGGCCCACTAACTGAACTGTCAACAAGAAGAGGAGGATGTTCCAGATTTTTCCCCTGTAGAAGAGCTGAATGACTGTGGCTATAAGGAAGAAAGGAAAGAATCCAGTGATTACAGCTTCATAGGTCATCCACAAATGGTGCTTGTGGAACCACATTGCATTATAAAGCCACTCTCTAAAGTACGATTTACTCCAGCGGGTCTGCTGATTCAGCCACCTGAGATACTCTATCGGTGTTTCGGTAAGGCACTTGGATCTAGCTGTGTATTTTGTTGCATAGCCCAGACTTAGCACTCTGTTAGTTAGATGCCTGTCATCTCCAAAGCTGCACTGGGAGCCCATAAACTCTTGATTGTACCAATCTTCCACAAATTCATGGAGTAAAGAGTTTCTGTACATTCCCAGAGGTCCACTGATGCACTGTACACAGCCAAAGTAGGACTGACACGCTCTTTCTATGTTAAACGCCATCCAGTACCTCACGCTGCTCAGAAAGGAGATCCAGGAATCATATTTGTTCAAAATCTGCAAAATAAAAAGAGTTTTCATTTTAGATGAGCTCTTGAGACAGAAAATACATGGATTGGATCAATCACTAAAGAATTTGCAGAGGTTAGAGCAATGTTAGCTGAAATATAAGGGGAATTTCATTCTTGTTTCCAAGTCTTGGCAAATCCAGGAGTTACCTATACAGACCAGGTCATTGACAGGAAGGGTGAGGTGAAGCCTTCAAAACACTCTTCTACCAAAATGTTCTCTTATTCCTCACAACCTTTACTATTCACCAAGAAGCTTTTTCTCCTGCTTATTCTTCCTCTCCTCTCAGCTCCATTTAAAGACCTGCTGGATTCAGCCTCTCCCAAGAGGAGATGGTGGAGTAGTCCCAGACATGGCCTCCTGCTTCTCTGCCCCCACACATATCTTTGGAACTCACAGGACTTCTTATAGCCTTCTTAAAGCTATGCTGGAACATAAGAAAGGTTGAGCACATGGTCCTTGGCCTCTATTTTTGGTTCCATAAGGCTAGACTGAGAGGTTTGACCCTGAACTATGACCCCATCTTGATGTCAGAGTCTCTGAGGAACAACATATTGTGATTTGTCTCTGCTGTACCAGCCCTATTATGTTGCCCCAAGACATACTGTGATATTCCAGTAGGGTCTTGCTTTGGCTACTTAAAAAGTTTCAGTCTTTTTCTTCTATATGCCCCAAGGCTCACTCAAAGCTCAAGCCTATACTTAAAATACAACATAAGCATGGTCTAAGAGGAGGTATAAGCACACGCAGGTGCTCAAGTCCATGTCTTCACATCCAGGTTCTCAGCACACACTTGTGCTGAGGAATGTGGCAAGGAAGTGTGTAGCAGGGTGAGGATATTCAAGGGAACCTGTGACCTTCTACAACTAGAAAGTATTTCCTTGCAATTACAAAAAAAATAGTCTTTTGCTCTGGTGGCCCTAACTTCTGTCAGGTTTAAAGGCCAAGGGCCAATCTTCTTTCTGTTTCAATTTAATTCCAGAACTTTTTAAAACCAGTAGAGCTCAGAGATAGGCTCAAGCCTGGCTCAGATATATTTGGTGTACACTGCAAAGCAAATGAGGAAAAAAAAGCAAAAAAAGCCCAGAGCCTTCATTCTAACTTCTTCCCTCCCAAAGGACACATGTCCTTCCTGCCCTTCCCACCTCTTTGCAGGTGCTGATGAACCTTCACTGGCATAGCTGAACCCATACCATCTAACTCCAGTTGTACTCACACGTGCCTGGCATCTCACATATGGAGGGCGAGTGGGACATTTGGTTCATGGTCAGCCCGGAGACAGAAGCAAAAATATTCAGGCTTCTGTGGGAATCTTAATTTCTGGAACTAAGAGCTGCATGCCTGAAACACTTCTGACTACTGGGGCATTCATGAGCGAGTGCTTGCATATATAGATGGCCCTTTCTCTTCCATCTCGCATAAAAGTCCAGCTGATCCTAAGACAAATTGAAATATTCATATACATGTTCCTTTATAAACTGCAGCAGCAGCAATTGTGTCAAAAGGAATGAACAGCCTTTTGCTGTGGTCGTCAGCCAAACTCAGCAGTGCTGGAAATCCCAACAGGAGTGGAGCTGGGCTGATCTGGGGGCTTTCCACTGTCCTGCCAGACAGAGATGCGGAGGAAACCCAACAACACACGGAATTGCATTTGAAAAAGGCTTTTATTCCTAACAGTCTTGGTCGCCAGTAGAAACATGATGGAAGAGCTTGAGGTGCTGGACTTGGCTTTGGGAGACCTGTTCTCAGTTCCCTGCTGCCCTGTAACTTTTCTTTGGTACCCTGATAAAGCAGTTACACTCAGAGTCTCAAAGATGCTTCAGCAGTCTTAACAATGTCAGTGCCCCAGTTTTCACATATATGGGGTGGAATGATATTTATTTGGCTTCTATAGGCGTTGAAACTATACAGTGCTCACATCCCAGAATAAGAGTTTCTGTTCAACAGATGGAAAGGTTCGGGTACCACAAGAGCCTCTATAATGGTATCACAGTATATTCAATCCTATTCCAGGCAGGGAAATCTGTTGCAGCGCAAACAGCTGCTGAAACCTCTATTAATCTGAAAATTGTCATACTCACCTGCACATCACCTCCAACTCCTCCAACCATTGGATCTTCTTCTAAAACCTTTACCATCTCCACTGATGAAGCTGGGTCAAGCATCGTGTCTGAATCACAGACCTATAAGTAAGACAAAACAAGAACAAAAAGGGGTTAAGAAGTACATTAGAAAAGAAAATAAAAATTGTGTGATTGTAGTGACTCTAAATGCACGTTCTCCTAAATGCAATTAAACATCACTTTGAGTCTGCACTGATATTTCTGTTAAAGAACATTTGTATCAGCAGCAAGGGGTGGCGCTGAATGAAACAGAGTGCTTGTTAGGGCTGTGCATGCAAACAATCCTCTCTAATGTATCAGCTCTGTTTGTTTTACTGGCACACTGGGCTGGCTTCTTCGAATAAGATATGCCCCCAGAGATGGGGCACTGCAGAGCAAGACAATGTTTGTGGGTTGCTGAGCCCTGACAGAGGGTTTCCCTGCATCAGCTGCATGGTTGGACAACCCTGGACAAATGTTTTCCACTGCCATATGAGGGAAGGAGCGCAGAGTTAAATTCCAGACACTTGTTATAAAAAAGAAAACGTCAACTAGGAGTCTGGGAAGAAACTTAATAGTTCTTTCACTCACAGAAGACTTTAGCAATTCAACTAAGATATGTATTTTGGATTCCAGAACAAACTCATTTTCAATTTTAGATGCATGGTGTACTATTAGTAGTGCAGGGATTTGACATTTGATATATAGAAATTATTTGCTATTTTCCACTGGCATTCTCATAAAGAATACATAAAGGCCAGAAGGAGTGAAGTTCAGTACTCCATGAGAGCACGGCAGAAATAGATGACACACACAAGGCGTTTCAGCCACACAGATACTCCTAGTCAACTAAGCACTGTGTACATTAGGAATTGGCTTTCCCCTGGAGAGTAGGAGGAGGGCTCAGACAGTCTGGCCAGTCTGCAAGGCAGCTGGCACTGCTTTCATTTACTCGGAGGTGAATGACATGGGCTGCAGCCTGTTCAAAACAAGTGGGTATCTCCTTGTTGCAGCTGCTGTGGCTGAAGGCGGTGCCCTCACCGTGTGTAAACTCATTTCACAGAGACCCAGAAACTGGAGCAGAGGAGGCTGTCCCAGAAACACCCCTCTGGCCAGCTGAATCCTGCCCTACAAATTCTCATACTGCTTCGAGTTTACACCCATGTTGCATTCCTGTGATTTCAGATGGGGATGGAGGGCAAAATTCAGTAGTTCTGCATGAACAATGTACTGAGTCAGATTCTGGTGACACTTCAGATCAGGTATCCTAATTTTGGTGTTCTTTTGTCCAACCTTTTAATTCGGCCTAAGCCCTCTTGCTCCAGGGGAGCAGAACCCTTCATATCTGCTCTATGAAGGGGCAGGAGAGCATTTTGGGTCTCAGCTATGGACCAGACTTGAGTGGGGATGTTACTCGGGATAGTCAGGCTGCATATCTTGGGACATAGCTGAGTGTCTGCCAACATGCCTCCCCTCCATGGTCACTTGGAGGGGGCCAAGAGGACAAAGGTGATGAAAGCTCTTGTATTTCCATCAGCAGAAAACAACATGCATCTCCAGCTTCTGCTAACTTGATGCATCCAGCTCCTCTCCCCAAAGAACTCATCTCGAGGAGCACCTGGCCAAGGTGTGCCTCCAGCTTTGGTGGAAAGCTGTCATCAGTGACAGCACTTGGTGATAAAAAGTGAGCAGAACAGTTCTGATGAAGAGGGAAAAGGATGCCTGTATTTTTATCTGGGCCTTCCTGGACAGGCCTGTGGCTTAGTGTTTTGCAGAGGGAATCTGTAGTTCACTGAGTACCCAGGGCTCAGCCAGTGATACTCATCCCACTCCTTGTGGCCATGAGGGGTGGGCTGGGATCAGATCCCTCCCCAATTCCCCTGCTTTCCCTCTAGCACCCGTCACTTGATGCAGCTGAGCAGCCTCCGCCCCAGCAGATGCATTTATCTACAGCAGAAGGACTTTCCCATGAGCAACATCACTATCGTAAGATGAAGAATCCTGAAAACATTGGATTTATTTACAAATTACCAGCATGTGTCCTGGGCATGCCAGCACAGTGGACATGTCTGGACTTCTGGGACAAACCTGACAAGCCATCTTTTTCCATCTGGATGAGGTTTTTCAGGCGAAAAGAGGACACGCCCAGAGAAAGACAGACACTTAGGAACCCAAATAAAACACACTGAGGTCTGCCCAGCCAGGAACGGCCTAGCACAGCCTAAGAGGCAATTTGCCATCTTTCCATGTAAAGGCTGAGTGACCTAGAAATTACTGACTTGGGTCACAGAGTTGCATGAAAGGGACACTTTAACTTAAGTGAGCTGTTCAGATACACCTTATAACTAGTGGCAGTTTATCCACACTGCTATGAGAAGTTCAGGCTGCACTGGAATATCCAAACAGGTGCCTCTATCAAGCCAAGATGAGTTGCATCCTAGCTGCCCCAGCCAGCTCAGCATGGACAACATCTGCCAGTTTAACAGCTCTACCTGATTGTTTGCACCCTCCTAACCTCCTCCAGGACTGAAATAAGCCTTCAGAGCAGTTTCAGGTATTTAATGAGATGCCACTAATGAACAGCAGCTCATTAGCTGCATTAGTCTGACTGTTTATGATTGTCTGTCCATAACCATAAGATGTCTTTTAAGAACTATAAAGCCCACAGTTTCAGGGGGGAGCAATGGTGTTGACTGGTCCACGTTTTAAAGTGTTCAATCATTGATGCAGATTGCTCAGCCCCTACAATGTCTGACCTGTTTGAAATAATTTACCCTGGGTACCCCCAAAGAACAATCTGCAATATCTCAACATTCGTTCATTCACAAAACAGAGTCTGATCTCAGCTGCATTGCATCATGACTGTGTAGTAGACAGGGCCACCAAGGTGATGCATTTCTAATATAGATGTGATGGTAGATGTGACTGTGGCATCAATCATTACTGCAACCTTTGGGGTCCGCTTACAGTAGCGTTACAGTCCCTGATAGATTCATTAGAACGTCTGAGCCAGGTCAGGAGTGTTAATTGACTGCAAGACCAGAAATATGACTTCCATTTTCTCAGTTTATACTATGACTGTTGAAATAGAAACACTTTTTCCAGTTATCCTGAACAAAAGCAGGAGCTGGACTGAGGGGAGGAAACTTGCAGAGAATCTGTTTCCTCTCTGACTTCTCTCGCTGCAATCTGATACTTTTGTGTGAAGTGATTATAAAACCATGCTAATAAAGAAAACCAGCATTTTTATCCCATCATAGTCCCTCACAGCACAGAACCAAAGTGCAGACAATGGAGAGCTTAAGCCTATTGTTTTCAGGGAATAAATCAGTTTCAGTTTTAGAAGTGGTAGAGGATGAGTTTTAAACCTTTGCCTTACTCTCCCAGCTCCAGTAACAGAGTTGTTCCCAGCACTCTTCAGTTTCTGCTCCTCCTGTGCATGGAGGACTCACTGCTCTCAGTCCAGCTACTGGCAGCCTCTCGATGTCACTTGGACACTGTGACCATGGATGCTGTGCTATGGGGAGCAGACACCCCCCGGCTCCACACAAGGCCAGGCATAGACCCCAGAAACACATGTGGCTCAGCCACAAAGCTGCCCTGAGCCAGCAGGAAAGCATCTCACGGGGAGCTGCTGCTCCACTGAAGGAGACTGCTGGGTACTCTGAGGTTGGGACAAAGTGGGAAAGGCTGAGGGTGGTTAATTAGGAAGAACATCTAATACTTAGTGGGATTAATTAAACGAACCTTGCTGGCTTTGATTGATAAGAAAGGATGCTCAATATCCAGCCAGAGACCCTGAGCACACTTGCCTTCCTTCACACACGACCCCTTCCCCTCCCCGCAGTAAGCAGGACTGCTTGCAGGAGTGAGAAGTGCTTCCATGTGTAAGGCAAAAACATAGAAAATCTTTCACGGGATCCAAGGCAGCTGGAAAGAAATGTGTCTCTGCTACTTTGGAAACAGAGAGAGAGGACCCAGCCTAATTCATTTTTAAGTGAATAGTGTCATAAGGGCTTTAAAGGCCAAGTCGTGGTGAGTGAGGTAATGCAGCTGTAAGTGATGAAGCAAAAGCTCCTTTAGGCTTCAGCTGAAGAAATCTTTCTTTCAAGACTGCACATTGACCCTTTTATTGAATACTCTGCATGGCCTTGAAAGCCTTTGAAATATCCTCATCTTTTTTACAGATCCCACCACTGCTCTGAGATATTCCCTAGTGCCACAAATACCTGTCTGTCTGCTTGCATATTGGGCTACTAAAACCCTCACAAAATAAAACCTGACACAAGATCTACAGGTACAAAGATGTGGTCTTCAGGAGACCACTGGCTTTGTCTGAAGCAAAACCATTTGGATGAGGGGGCAGTACTGAAGTCTGGGTAGTGATTTCAGATTTCTCCAGTAGCTGATGCACAGATTTAACATATTCACAGATAGATTGACCATTTTTAAAGGTAGCAAAATATGCTTTTAACGGTCAAGCTGTTTCCAAACAGACTGAAAGGAGCACTGTGTTCATCAGAAACTAGGATGGCCTCTACCATGCTGCACAAAATATACAAAAGCTGCTTTCTTTCAAAGTGTGTTTGAATTGGCACTGACCTGACGCTCTAATACCTACCTGTACATAATCCACGCTTCTCCCCAGTGCTTTGAATGCTGTGTACATTACTTCTCTTTTTCCACCCCATTTCTGCATGATGCAAACACTTTTGTTTGACAGGACCAGCTGAGATACGTGTTGCATGCTCTCTCTGTGAGACTCCTCAGTCTCACCTGGACCTTTGTCATGGAAGTTATTACTCCAGATATAAGTGGCAGATTTGTCTCTACCCATGATTTCAGTAAAAATGTCCATCATGTAAACGTCGTCTTCTGAGTTCCCATCAATGACCATAACAACTTTAATTCCAGGGTAGGTCAATCTTTTCACAGAAAGTAAACATTTTCTTAAGTAGTCAGGATCCTCTTGATAGGCAGCAATACAAAGGGCAACTGTTTTGTTCAGCTTGATTGGAGTCTCTAGTGATCGTTTCATTTTCCTGTGCTCTAGGAAGGCAAACAGGCTTTGGATAATGAGATGTGATGCCAGGATAGCACCATATAGTCCAAAGGAGAAGTAGTAGTTGTCTGTTTGGATGAACTGGTAGCCCACAATGTAAGCAGCGGTGATTCCCAGCAGGAGGGACACCCCAAAGAGTGTGGTTCCAAGTATTCTCAGGATACATATAAACCTCTCACAATACATCTGCAAAAAACCACAGAAAACATTAATAGAGACACCACTTGCTGATGTAAGACCTCATAAGGGGTGCACATAACTACAACACTGAGCTAAGCACCAGCAGATACACCCTGTGCCTCTGGCTGTGTCATGGACTTACTGCATCACCTTACTCAAGTTAACATATCTTTGCAGTACTTTCTCTGTATAAAGTAAGATTCAGATACACTTAGTACACCAGAGATGTTTTCTGCTATTTGTAATGTCCTTACAGAAGGTGCTGTCTCTGTCAGTGTCTTATTTTGGCAGCATGGGCTTGCTGAATGAGACACTCTGTCATATTACCCTGTGGGGAAGAGGGGAGGGGGCTGGAGAAGGGGCTTTTGGGCCACCACTCACTTCATATGGTCATAGGCAAGTGGAACAGCTGAATGTCTGGGCAGCCCCTCCTCATCCCTCATCCATGTCATGACTGCATCCCACCCCGAATCACTTCTGTCGCTTAGTTATGTTTGCAGAAATATTGGAAAGACATTCTTAAAACAGATGTCTGAATGTATTTAGAATTTTTTAAACAGATGTCTTTGACTGTATTTATAAATTATATCTATATAATCATACATCTGCTTTAAAAGGACTTCTCAATACCATTGCAAAAATGTATTATCCATACATTTGTGTCCATAGATATACGCACATCTGAACATGTGTGTATAAGGGTAAAGCTTCACTGAGATTAAGTGTGAGGCAGAAGTACGCATTAATTTAACAGAGCCAAGACTCCACCCTGGACTCAGAAATTCATTAGATCATTTGATTCTGACCACTGCTGTGTATTTAGGTTACCTGGCTCTAAATTCTTCTAATCTAAGCTCTGGGCTATGAAAGAGCTGGCTGGCCTGGAGGATGCTCTGGTATTCTTGAGATAAACAATGCAGGCAGGCAGATAGACAAAATATATTGCTACCTAACTGCTTTCTGTTGACAATCACATTAACCATTTTATGCAACACCTTTCTCAGAACTACAGGAAAGTTAATGCCGATGTTTTGTGTCAGCTGACATGTTTGACGTTAAAGACAGAAAACAGATAATGTCTGTTTAAGGCTAACCCAGCAAGTGCATTGCAGGTCAGTGAGTCTGAAACTCATGCTTGAATATTTTGCTGAATTAGGGCCTCCCAGAGTAATGGACTTAACATTTGTGGTTTTTTACTATTATTCATATTTTCCCTGCTGCTATCATCTTGCTCGTCTGCTGATCATGTTTGTTTCACCATCTCTTGGCCAAAGCTGAAGTTGGAACAACGCTTCCTTTCATCGTGTATGTTTTTAACTCTTTCTTGAAAAAGTATTACCAAGTTGCAGCAGCATAGCTGTCCTTGATTTTGTTTCTGTCTGAAAAGTTCTAGGCTTGGAAAGAAAAAGTCAATACAGAATCACTTACAAAATAAAAATAAACCAGGCAAGCGTAAAGTCTGAGGTTACAAAGACCTTTTTTTTTTTCCACTGGCTAATTTAGGGTCTTAAATTTCAAGACAGGAGGAAGCCTCTCAAATATATATTTGGAGACACTATTAAAGAAATTGGACCCTATCTCTAAGACTTCCTCAAATACTTCTGGCTGGGCTCTGACAGGTGCTGTAATCACCCACCAGCAGAAGGGACCATCTTTGCTCTGGCCTGTCTGAAACTCTTTCACAACAGAGGTCATAAAGAAGCCTAAGAAAAGATAGGTTATGTTTACCACCAGTGTAGATGAATTAAAACTCAGTGCCCAAAATAGACTCATTTTAGAAAACATATTAAGTAATGGAGCCCCCTCTAGATTGCCTTGAAGTCAAATAGCCTGTGTGTTTATTAATTCCTCAAGCATGCAGAAGGTGACCGATATCAAGGTAAATGTTTAATTAAGGGCACAGTTGTACTCTGCTTTCCCATTTGGGGTCCACTACTTCTCTTACACAAATAGAAAAGTCCTGTTAGTGAGTAGGAGCTAAAATCTGCTTGTGTTAAGATTTATATGGCTGAAATAAATGGACTACTTGTGCGAGTGGAGCTCACAGGATTTAGACTAAGATCTGGAGCATTTACATTTGATTGACTGTATGCTGTACCAGTCTTCTTTTATATTAATTTGCTATTGCTTTTCTCTTCCTGTGAAGTGTTTCTGCACAAATGAAAAAAAAATAATTCTCTGATCTTGTCATTACAGCATAGCTTCCCTCCTCAAAAACTCAGCCTTTTAAGATCAAGAAATAGATTTCTGGTCTTAATAAAACAGCTTCTTTTTTTTTTTATCCTTTCGCTGTCAACCTTGGGAAAACAAACTGTGTTTTGATCTAAATTCCTGGTTTTCATCAAAGAAACTTTCCCCTTTGTGTGTGCAATTGAGGTTTTTATGTATAGTCTTTGAAACTGACTGAATCTTAGGGAAAGTCTGGAAAAAGTTGCTCAATATTCTCAAGCTTTAGCACGTGAGCTATTGATAGCTTGCCCAGCAGAACTGATCTTTATCAACTGGGACATGCCCAAACAATGGCAAAGAAGCCAAAAACTCTCCACCCTTCTGCAATAACTGAGCCAAGAAGTTAAAAGGAAATGATGCTTGTTCAAGTCTGGGACCAAAAGTGAACTGCTGAGTCAAATACTAGCACTGAGGGTAGGGAAGAGCTGTACGAGAGACTTTAAGGTCAGACAGCACTGTTAGGTGTAACTAACCTGGCCTAACACAGTGAAATGTAAAAGGACATCCTTAGTAAGACATCAGTTTAAATCCACTCCTGGAGTTTCCTGAACTTTTCGCATAAAGAATCAAGCCTTATTGGAGAGCCAGTGTACACAGTGCAAGACTGGAATAATGCCATGCTGAGTGAAAATGGAAGTGTCAAATGCTTGGTGAAGCAGGAGCACCCATGTTAACTTTTAAGGTCACAATTATTTTTCAGTCATTTCATTGCTAATCACTCTTTCGAAATGCAACATTCTTTCAGAAAAATGGTATTGCTTGTATTCAAGGTTGCCATCTCTACAACCCTATTCTACAGCTGACTAACTGGTAGAGGGTACCACACATGCCTCGTACAATCAGCACAGCTTAGTGTTTTGTTATATCACAGAGTCACAGAGTGTCAGGGGTTGGAAGGGCCCTCAAAAGATCATCTAGTCCAGCCCCCCTGCCAGAGCAGGATCACCTACAGTAGGTCACACAGGAACACGTCCAGACGGGTTTTGAATGTCTTGGAATAATGGATCTTCAGTTTCTTGAAGAATTAAACCCAGTAAGTTTGTCCTGGGAAATAGGCCCTGCAGCACTTAAAAAAAAAAGAAAAAAGAAAAAAAGGACTGCCTAGGCTAGGGATGAGGTGCTCAACACATCGAAGACACATGGCCAGTCTATATTGCTGGATCAATAAGGATGATTGCAGATCATTTCTGCCTATATATGGAACTGCTGCTACCTGGGAACAGGTGTTGGAGTGAGGAGAGGAATGGATCTCCTCACCTGGTGAGATGGTGGTTTATCTCACCGTCTCTGGGGTAAAACCTGGATCCTGCACTTTTGGGGCAGGTTTTTAACCAGTTCTGTAAAGCAGGAGGAGGAAGATAGTATCTGCAATGTTCTTTGTTTATCTTTAAGAGTGAAAGCTCTTTGGCACTGAAAGAAGTTGGCAGATCCATTGCTTTACATTTGCTCTGAGGGACATTTCTAGGGGACAATAAAATTTCACTGGCTGTGTCAGACTCTTTGGAGGTGTCAGTGTTCCCAATGTACTCCACAGAAAGCCTGAGACAGGACTCCTTATTCTACTCTGCACAGTGCTGAACCCAGTACAAACTTTACACAGCCTCCAGCAAACAGGCTTAAAGGTTTGTGAGCACAAGATGATTGTATATAGAGAGGCTTCGAAGTCTGCTGCTGAGAAATCTGGTGTCACGATCTAGCAGCTGCTTATTTCCGTGGATGGAGCTTGTCAGTGCTAACCAGCCCACCTAGCAGGAGTGAAATATGAAAGCCGTATGCCAAATGCTAACACTATGTAGGCTGTTGCTGATTCAGTGACACATTTTTATTCACCGTGCAGTCTCAAGTATCTTACATGCCTTGTAGTGACTCTACAGGAGGAGGTAATGTGTGCCTCTCTTTGGGGGCTCCTATGGAAAAGTGTGCACTGTAGTTATGGTACATATAGACCTAACTTTCATAAGATCTAGACTTTCATTAATTTCTTGACTGAAATTCAGCAGGTTCTGTTTCGGACTGGATCTTTACTCAGCAAAGAACATTGCTGACTTCCATGGTAAAGCACCATTTTTTCTCTCTTCAAAAACAAATAACACATTTCATCCATGTGATGAACAGCTTTCATGCAACTCTGAGAGTAGCAGGACCTGGAGATAGTTCATCTATTTGCAAAGTTAGGAGGCAAAGAGGGAAAAAAAGCTTGATGTGTTACTAATATATCAAGAGAGTAACAAACAGAATAGAGGCAAATATATATCCAGAAAACCTATATATGTTTCTGTCTGAACACATCAATGTTGTCTGCAGTCTATTCATTTATTCTGCACCAGCTGTTCTGTAGCTGCTATGAGGACTAAGAAAGCAACTGGATGGTCCCCAGTGTCTGCTGGTGCAGGACATGGAACCAGAGACTGACTGGAGGTCAAACTGGAGTTAGGTTTGCTTGCAACACATGGGCTGTAGCTCACCACATCATCTGTTTCAGAAGTCACCTCTCATGTACAATACTCAAGCATATTTCCATACAGTACTTCTGGCTCATTTTTCCTCAGGAGATTAAAAAGGAAAAGGGCAGATATAGAGGAAGATTTTACATAAAACATAACAAATTGGAAGGTTATTTGAAAGAATTAGTAATATTTGTCTGGGAGACAACAGTAAAGGTTCAGTCACAGGTGTTCTTATTTTGTCCCTTTCACCTCCAAAGTTTCAAAAGAGTTGTGCTTCTCTCTGAACATCTAGGGCAAACAGTCTAATATCACAGGAATAGATCTACAAAGAGGAACACCTGGTGCTGAGAGTCTAACTCCACCATCCACACATTTTCATATTTTACTCTGAACTAAGTTTAGTCAGACTCCATTGATTGAAAACCCATAAGGATCTGAAAGGCATGCTCCAGGAATACACCTTGCAATTAGTCCTGTTCAAGGGAAATCCAGGTTGTATGCCCAGTGGTCCCTTTGCAATACAAACCCAAGCAATTTTCTTGGAGAGGGAGGTGCTTGCAGCATTGACTTCAATAGCATGCTCCTGATTCAAAATGAGTTGGTAATACAAACCAACACCATGCACGGGATCTGCACATCAGACTTGCCTGCAATTCTTTATTGCTACCAGAAGTGCTGAACACTGAAAACATTTGATACTACCTCATTTTTACATCCCTGTATTCTGAATTCTTGAACGTCTACTAGTCCTGATCCTCTGAACTTAAGTGCTGAGGCTTTGGATTCAGCAAAGCGTGTAAGTATGTCACTAAAGATAAGTGTGCACTTAAGTGTTTTGCAGAAGAGGGTAATCAGTAGATAATTTATCTCGCAGTTCTGTAGTGTGGGAATCAAAAAAAATTTCTCTGCAAAGCTGCTATTTCTGGGATACTCATGATAAAAATATATGCATACATTTGATACATTTATGATAAAGATTAATCTCCCTTATGAAGGTTGTCAGATGCATGTCATTGCTTAACAGCTGCATTCCTTATACTACGGAATTTAAAAGTGGGCCAGATCCAGACAATCTGGATTTTGTGCCTTGTGGTTGTCACCCGCTGGGTGACCCTCGGTAATCAAATTCCTCACTCTCTGTCTCAGTTTCCTCACCTGTAAAATGAGAATCACAACCACATAAGAGGTTCTTGGAGGTCTACGAAACTCTTCACAAGGCATAGGTTATTGATATTTGTAATGTTACTGTTTCTGGTGTGATATGGGACCCACTGGTTCTCTAGTTCCATATAACGGATTTTCCTCAAGAAAACCCAACAAAATACACTACCTGCCATTTTCCTTGCCTATATTCACCTGAAGGTATAGTCAGTAGAGGTTTGTCTGCAATAAACATGCAGCTCTTACTCAGAAGGATGCCTGCAATCCCTGAGGTTGGCAACATAAAAGCCGACACACGTGGGTATGAGTGCATACAGCTACTGAGGTCTGCTTTGCCTACAGCCAAAGAAAGACTATCATTTTTCACAAGCCTTAAAATTCTCCTTACTTGTAAGAATAATAGTATTTGCTTCACCGGAGCATCTGCTTCAGTGACATGAGGGTGTTTCTCTGAGTGCCTGTAGGTGTGTGCGTGCATCCCCACAGGCGGACAAATCCTCTGTGTGGCCTGACACACATGTAGTCTGTGTGTACACACAAACAGCATCTGAGGGTTACAATTTTTCAGCCAATATTTAGATTCACTATTAACCTTATTTTAGTGTCAAAATAAATCATCAGTCTTTGAAGTACAAATGATTCCAGGTACACATTAATTACAAGCATAAAATAGCTGTCCAGTCTTCCTCTTCTATTTTACAGCCTGCAGAGAGGAAACTGAGAGGTTACGTTGTGTACATCTTCACTACAGTGGAGTTGCTGTATCTGAAGCTTTTGGTTATTTATCACTTCCAGATTTTGTGATGCCATTGATCTTCTGGAAAGGGCCCACATAAGACTAAAATTAAGTCTGTGGTTAGGTTTAAAACAAAGATCAGGATTAGTAATGATGGCAAACTCTATCTGCATGCACAGGCTTTGATCAGCAAATCAAAAATCTGTCTGCTCAGTGTATGTTTCCCACTAAACTGCCCAAATCTAGGCTCTGATAGGTGTGAGTAACCAATATGGAACAAATTCTACAGCTGCTGATAGGGTTTTTCTCTAATGTAGACAGTGATAGTCTAGCTGTTATATTAACCAAAAGAAAGCAAAAAAATACCCCAACCAACCAAGATAATAAATCAATAAATAAGTTGTATTTGTACTCAGATATTTTGGATTGCGGTTAAAAAAAATTTTGGTTTAGAAATATTTTCTGCATGCTATTTATAAAGTCCATGGATGCTTTTGGCACAAAAATGACCACTCTATACCCTAGTCCAGCAATTACATATTTATTCAGTGTTTATAGTTTATTAGCTGGTTCTTTGTTTGTAAGTCATGGGTCTTGTTTGGCTTAGTCAAGTCCCACTACCCTGAATGGAGAGTAAGTTGCTGCTTTATACATTAATCTTGAATAGTTACAAAAGGAAAAAAAATTACTTCCACACCATAAATATGAACAGCTGAATTTGTTGCTGGTTGGTGAGCTAGCACAGAAAACTCCACTGAATCCAGTAAAGCTGCTCTTCCTACTGGGTAAAATTTTTCACATTTTTTCCTCCACTTGCATGTAGGATAAGAAAGATTTAGCAGCATGAAAAAAATCCTCGTTTATTGGCACCAGTGACAAAACTTCTCTAACCTTTGCTGGGGCTGGATTTTGAGCAGTTTTTTGGGGAAAGAGACCACATTTAACTGCCATCACCTCCAAACAAAATGACCTATCCAGTCCCCGAAATAAGCTCCACGGCACCCACCTTACATTGTGTGTGCTGGAGGAAAAGTACATGAATGCCTATGGAAAAGCGATCCATAAGGAAGGGGATTGTGAAGCAGAGCTGTACACCTTTGCAGATACGGCGTCACTGCGGGGCCCAGAGAAGGGGTCAGGCAACACCCACTAGGAGCGTTGTGTTGTTGGGTTGGGTTGTATCGGGGTCTTTCTTCTTTCGGTGCAGGGAAATGGGGTAAATTCTCTCTTAAGGACCCTTTCAACCCTCTTTGCCAGCATTGCTATGGGGTCCGGCGACGTAAGGTGAAGGGTA
>NW_009703017.1:616-9977 GCF_000703405.1 Apaloderma vittatum | reverse complement strand
TTTATTTATTTATTTATTTATTTATTTTCTTGATGGCTATCTTTTCTGGAACTTCATTGTACAGAATGGTCATTAACTGCGATGAAAACGCCAATGTTTCCATGGAAACCCCTGTCCACTACAGAATATACTAGAGCAATCTTTGAGCCATTTGTCCATTTGATTAATTATGTCTTTGTGCTGAAGGCGGCTTGGCTTGATTGTCTCATCATGTATTAGAGAAGCTACTGCTCTAACAAATGGAGCTATTGTTTTGGGTCTATTCATCTTGGTACATCCCTGAGAGCTGATAGACATTTCAACAAAATGACTGTCCCTTAATGAGCTGCAGCTTGTCAGAATTGTTTAGGGCTTCATGCTAGGCACAGACCACTGTCATGACAGCTTCAGTTATTATGGCAATGAGTAGGATGTCTATAAAAGAGTCTATAGAAGAGAATGACCCTGGTTTTGATATCACATAGTTTGTAATTATCAGCTATATATACACTATAAGATAGATTCATAATAGATTCCAAAGCTTTGAGACAATTTTCTGATGAACTGGTTCAGTCATAAAGAAAGAAGAGATAAAATACTTTTCCTAACCTTTTTAGCTGCTTTTTAGTAAAAACAGAAAACAAAACCCAGAAAACAAAACAATTTTACAGAACATATCAGCCAGTAGTTGTTTGCAGTCTTACTTTGTTGATAAATCACAGACACCATAGCTTTCTGTAATGAGACACTTTCCCTCTCTATTATATTTTTTAAACATTAATTTTACTTATTACCAGTACCTAAAATCTATATGGAATATGAAAAGAAATTAAAGGTGATAAATATTGCCTAAAATGAAAACAAATCTTTTTTAAACAAATTGTTACATAAATCTACATAGAATTTACTCTGGTTCTAGCTCTGTCAGCTTACATCAACATTTTTGCAATTTTGGTGGATACGTCTGTCACTGTGTTGTTTACATTAGTGAATATCCAGCTCTGAAATGTAAGTAGCTTTCGCGGCATGAGATTATGTCAGATACATACCTGCTTATTTCTGGCAACAGGTTTCACATATTTTGAATAACAATAATGGAAATATTAGAAATCTGTATTACTTTTCACAACGGCCTATAATTTCATCTACAGAGATTTGCACTCCTCAAAGAAGAAAGCACAAAGCAAGAGTCAATAGAATAAGAACTGAGGCATCTTTAACCAGAAGCTAATTATGAAAATCAAGATACACTTTCTACATATTTTAAAGATGTAGATTTATTATTTCCATTCTTAGATGTTCCAGTCAGTGAACAAACATGAAGAGTCACTCTATATGACGTTTACTTTAAATATTTCTCAGCGCAGAATCAGTGATTAAGCTGTGCCCCTAATAATCACAGATGGAAGTCAGCACCCTGTAGCTACCAACAGCCACATTTAATCAGTTAATAACTATGGATTAAACTTAATTCAGATTAATTTGTATTAGTATAGAATTTGTAACTCAATTGCTTTCATATTAATTTACATGTTGTCTAGACATGACATCATATTGACTCTTTGTTTGGACCAAACACTAATTATGAACCATGTAGTTAATGGATGCAAAACTTGCAGTTTAAAAAACAAAATAGGATTTCTGTCTATACTGTACTGAGGACAGTTCAATATTGCAGTTTAGAGCTGCAGGCTTAACATTGCCTGGGAATACCACTTCCCCATTTGCACTTCAACCTCCTTAAACAAAGCATGTTGTTCCTACATGAGGAATGTGTCTGTTGGAAAATGAAGTTGCTAGCATCCATCAAAAATGGTTAGCCTCAAATTCTTCTGGGAAAAGCCCAATAAGGAAATCAAAAGGGTTAAATGAGGAAAAAAAAAAGAGAGAGAGAGAGAAAAAACCCAACTGCTAACAACAAGTGCTGCGGTGAAAATTGGACTGAACCACTGCCAAGGTTATTTTATCATTTATAAGTGTATCTGTTCTGCGGGTCCTTTCACATGAACCTGAGCTCAATTATCACATCTTCTGACAGTATTTGACTTACTGTTTTCCAAAGCACATTTTCAAATAAAAGAGAAATAGTGGAAAACATCCTTGGCTTTCATAAGCATAATGTGTACTTTTTTCTCAGGTTTTTTGGTTTAGCCAGATTATGGTTTTATATAGGGTCCAAGATTAAGATACATATTACAGAAAGGATGCATTCATGCTTAGTGTTGTACTCATTAGTAAAATAGTATTTTAAAAAATAAATTAGAAACTCTCATTTTATCCTTGAAATTTTCATTAAGAATAGTGGTAATAGTAAGAAAAACATGTGATTTGCATTACTCTGAAAATTTTCCTATCTGTCTTTAAATTTTACTTTGTCTCTAGTGCCTCCATAAAAACCACCTTGAATTAATGCTTCAACGAATTGTCAGAAAATAACTCACAAAAAGAGACTTAGGTTGATAACACTGAGCTGAAACTTTATTATTCCTGTCTGCCCATTTATCTTAATAGTGGTGAATAGCTGTAATAATCAAGCAACACACTAAGGCCGGACAAAGTATTGGTCCGTCTTTTATTATTATTTTTATTATTAATCTGAATATTCCTCACATTGATTTCACAGTTTGAATTTGACAGATTAGACAGATAGATAGATAGATAGATAAAATAATAGTCTTCACGTTTAAAATTAGGTCTGATAAATGTTATCAGCTACAGGAAATTGTACTAGTCAGGCATATTATTTTTACCTGATGGATAAATATTGTTCGATTTGGTGGTCTCCAGTGTGGCAGTGCCACCTAGTGGCCTCTCCTATCCCAGCTTTTCCTAGGCTTCACGTTCTCAACAGATCACCTCCTGTCCGTGCAAACGCCCGTTGCAGCATATGCTACCCTTGAAAGTGTAATAAATCATTCAGTAGCATGACACTCCTGTTTGCATGCACTACGGTGGCGATATGGTTTCAAAGCAGCTTCCAGAGCTAATGCTGCAGTTTTTTTTGTCAGTGGCACAGCTGATAGGCAGCGTTCTCATTTTGTGTCTGTGTAAACTGAGTCGTACACAAGAAAATTGCAGAGCTCCAACCATGCTTTAGGGTTGAGATATTTAGATGTGCATAGCAAATGACATTTTTAACTTATGACTTGATGTCACAGGCACATGTTCTAAAAGTGTAGAGGTAGTAAACATGACATACAGACAAGCCAGTAAGACAAACAGTTTAGACATGTAAGGTTCATAGTTGAAGGAGATTCTGTTTTCATAAATAAATATCTAAATTATTAACTACTAATGAAGTAATTGCAAAATTACAGACCTAAATTCTTAGACTGAAGAGTAAAATTTGTTTACCTTTTTTACACATCTGATTAAAAAGTTCTTTTAATCATCAAGTGAAATAATGAGTTTGAAACTAAAATGCTTCTATTGTATACGATCCTCAAGAAATAGAAATTGTATAGCACAGATGACTGAAAATGTTTGAAAGTCTTTTTCTTCATACCATAGATGAACTAAGCAAGTGTTAATTAAGCTTTTGTAAATTCATAATGACTCACATGAAGTTTCTACAAAAAATCACAGAAAATACCATACTTAAAATTATTTCAATGAATATCTGTACTCAAGACCAATGTGAAAAGTCAATTCTGTAAAATGAAGACAAAATAATTAAGATTGGCTTTTTGGCAGTGTTGGTTTTCCATTTCTCCTTGTGATAATGAAACTAATAGTACTTTGTGTCATCACTCTATTCAACATATCCATGTATTTCTGTCTAATAAATTAGACTTTACTTTTTCTCCCCCTCTCAGGTTTTTAACTTTGAAAACCCCAACTACCTGGAGCAAAACCAACTAGAAGTTAGGAAGCCAATACGGAAGACTGATACTGCAAATCTCAGTGTTCCATACACCTCTCTGTAAACTAAAAAAAAAATGACAATTTCTCCTAATATTAAAATTTCTTTATTTTTTTTGAAAGAAGTTATTTACAGCTAGCAGTACACATTGAAATTGAACTTCACCTCCATAAAACAATCACTAAACTAATTTTTGTAACAGGTCTTAACACTGCTATCTTCAATCCTGGTAAGATGATAAAATGCTGCAGAAGTCTCAGGAGTTTCAGAATTACAATAATGCTGGAACTCTTCTTACAGCATACTATTTGTTTCTTGCATAGATGCAACACGTTGGTAAAGCACGAAATTTCTGCATGATTAATGAAATGGGAGAAAAGACTTCCCAGATGCTCCTGAGCCATCTTTGCCTCTGCTTTTTATATGAGTTATACTAAGAATGTCTCTCTGCTGTTGTGTGCTTTAAAGAGCAATTTTAGTACGAACTTAATGGTTTACGTTACAATAGGTGTGACTTCTTGGACAACTTTATAAATCAAGGATGTAGAGATAAACTTTGGCTTTGCATTGACATCATAGTGTGGAGATAATTTTTGTTTTCATTTCCTGGTAAGACTCCAAAACAAATTAATTCAGAAGCTTGCAGTTGCTCTCCAATCCCATTGCTAATGGTACTGACAGTGACTAAGGCTTTTGATCAAGATGTCATAAGTCATACTCAGTGGTTCAGGCCAGGATGAGACCAGAAAACGTATGCTGCACTAGCCAAAGGAAACAACAGACTGAAAAGCTAAGCTAAGAGCACTGTCTAATACTAAGCTTATGCTAGAGAGCCCAGGAACTGTAAGGGAACCAGCATAAGATGAACCACAGACTGTGAATCAGAACTGAACATGCTGGACAATGGAATTCTTTCATCCTGCCCAACTGGGTGCTTAAAAACCAAACCTTCAGCAGAGGAGAGTTTTGATGATTTGCTGTAGTCAAGGGCAACTGGTAAGTTGCCCCCACAGACGGAGATAACATCAATCTGACTCACAGGAACACACCTAGCCTCCTGAGGAGGTGACCGTGGAGACAGCTATATTGATTCATCTGCAAGGAATGTCTAAGAGGACAATGAATGACTATAGCTTGCTTGTCCATACAAAACCTGAAAACGGTCACGAAAGTAAAAATTTTCTCTGGGAAATGTAAATCTCTACTGCAACTTTTGCTGCGCTACAAAGGTTTAATTCAGTTTTCATCATTTCAATCTTCAAGACATATATTTTGACAGTAAAGCCATTTTCAGTCTGCAGTATCAGATTCCTTAGCTGGAGAAGGCTGAAAAGCTAATGGTGCAAAAAGCCAAGGCATTCTTTTTGAAATAACAAGACTGAAGTATATTCTTGGAGGCAGTATGACATACCTTTTCATTGTAAAAACATGAAAACTTCCCATGACACAAGGACTTGCAGAAGTTTGCTGCAGGAGGACTACTTATTGCCCTTCTTCAGTGGTTTGCTATCTTTTCCATACTACGCCAGTGGCAGGAAAATGCTGAGTGAATGCCAGAGCTGACCCGAAACCGTATTAGCAAGCAGCTGAGCACTGAAACCAACCACGCCAGGGCTTCTAACTGCATCTTAGCGCCTCTGCCAGTGATGTGAGAAACACTCTCATGAATGCATTTCTGATAATGCTGCCTTTGAGGGCAGAGGAACACAAAGGAATAGACAGCCTTGAATTGAAGGAGCCCTGCAAGTTAAACTTTGCGGGGTCCCTGCATCCAGATTATATGTCACGTAAGGGTTGGCACAGGATCTCTTGTGGGACAAAGCACACCTGACAGTGGCTAAGCACATTGTGCCCCTTTTCTAGCACTGCCAAAAGCCCAGATCTTCTTTGTTTAAATTTGAAGGACATGGAGGTGAACATCTTTGACTGAAATGGCTTTTCCTCCGTACAAGATACACCTAGGATTGAATTCCTGCTTCCATGGTTCTTCAGAGCTCCCGCCAGCCCCATACCTCAGATGAGACAATGAAATCTGTAAGAAAAATAAGAGTTCCACTGGGATAGGGAACTTCCACAATGGCATACAGCACTGCCTCAGTAAGTAAGGAAGGGTGGCATTAGACTGCTTTTCTAGGCTCTCCATCTGGATATCTGCAGGGAAAATATTTGTATATTATCTGAGATCTACCTGTGTGCCAACAGACAATTGTATGTTCAAAGAAGCAAACATTAAAAAGCAACTGGTGAGGTGCCCATGACAAATGTTACATTTGGTAACTGCATTCTTCACAGGTATCTGTACTTGCTAGCTTCATTTGAAATGTTCTTCATTATTTAACATCACTTAATCCTTTTTTGGATGCAATTCTTTCAAGAAAAAATCATCTAACTTTTTCTTTGTCAAGCTAGGAACTAGTCTGAAGGATGTACATGGCAGCTCTGACTCTCTCTACAGGCCTAACTGTGACTGGAAGACAGCAGCATTCAGTCTTCTTGAAAACAATGGTGGTGTGGTAGTTCGGGGGTTTATTTTCCTTTGGAACAAGAAAACACATCGTGTTTTTGTTTATATTTGCTTAGCATCTCTTGAAAAATATTCCTCTGGTTTCCTATCAACAAAAGTGATCTGAATTCAATTGCATCTTCAGCTGCAAGAGAGTTCTCTGAATGCACAGAGATGTGAAAAACAGTGTTTGACATCTAACTGATAAATGACTTGGAGCATTCCTTCCTAAGAATGTCTTACCTGCCACAAACTAGGCTACTCTGGTGTGGACACTTCTACCATGTACTCTCTAAAATACCACTGTGTAAAATACCACTATAATCTTGACTGGGATCTTTGCCTATAGTTATTTCCATATATGTCACCATGCCAACAATTAAGCTAAAGGAACACTTGGAGGTAAAGAGAAGTTTATCAGTTTATTATTACTTGATGACTAAGAGCAACCCTGATCTGAGTTAGAGTAAATTTGTGTTTTGTCCCCCAACCTTAACACTACTTCCTTGTATGTTTTCTGAGTACTGCTTAAGTAGTAGACTTCATTTCCACTGCTATGTATGGTACTTACCTTTTCGTAATCTCTCCACACCTCATTTTCCTCTCTACAGGAGATATGCCCTCAACTCTATTTACATCAGCAAACAAGTCTTTACACTGTTTAGTACTTTATTAATCTTGTCCTGTAGAACTTCACTTCTCGCTTGAGGTTCCCATGTGTGCATTAAAAATAAAACCCAGGATGTGCTACTTATTTATTTGAACACCAATACACACACATTCACAGACATACACAGACACACAGAAACATATGTTTTTGCTAGCCATTTTTCATGGTTCATGCATCTTAAATAAGGCTTGTGCATAAAAATGCCGCCACAATAAACTCCTGAATATGTGACATTTAAATGGTTTTCACCATTTAAATGGTGAAATGCATTTCCCTCTACTTTCACTAGGAGGGAAAGGATTATCTCAGTATTTAAAATTTTGTTTTGTTTTAAAACAGTATGTAGATGTGGTAATATTTTTCCAAGCTGTGAAATAGATATGTATATGCATAATATAGATAAAACATTAATCTGTCAAACACTTTTTTCCGAGGAAGCTGAGTGGCAACTTCACTAGTAATTGTCAAAAGTACTGTTAGCACTTTCTGCTCTCATATTGCAGAAAGGTATTGCAGGGAGCTTAATCTGTATTCATATGCCTGATTTCCTCCTAATTTCCTACTTTCAAACTCAATATATGCCCAGCCTAACCAAAGACATCCCGTGGGATTTACACTTGATTGTAGATTAGTACTTTGGCTGATTTTCAAACAAATGTACAATGAATGAGAAGATTGAATGAAGCATTCCTTTACAGTTCTGGTAAGCGGTGAGAGAAAGACCACAGAGTCTGTGTTTGGAATTCCTTTCCACCAGCAAGTGTAACAACAGGGGAAAAGACTTTAAATGCCCTTCAGCAGAAATTGGCAGTGAGGGGAGACAGAAGAGCCTTTTGCTCATGTCTTTTGCTGTAAGATGTCTTTTGCTGTAAGATGTGTGTTATCTCTTTCCCATAGCTGTCAATGTCAACTTCGATCACTAATATATTATCTTGGCAAAAAGATAATCCAACCTCAATCCTTAAAACTTTGTGCTTATGTAATGCACATCTTCCTAGTCCTGTCTCAACATACTAACCCACTTGTATTTCACTTAATTTAATAAAGTACATCAATTAAATTAGCTCTTCCTATGACAGAAACATTAAGAATCAGTCAAGATCCATTTGTTTTCCCTTATGTCAACATATCATTTTTCCCATATAATTTCTTGCAGCAGCATTTCTAAAGGGATATTGTCTACTTTGAAAACGTGTTTAAAATATCTTACTTAAAGGGGCATTCTGCTATTGAGTTATTCATGGACCTTCAAGAAGATTCTGGGAGATTGTATGCTTATATTGATAGCTTAGATATCAAAGCATGCACAGCACTGACCAATGGATTAATCCTTGTTCATAGGGAGTATAATCTGATATAATTAAGGCTGTTTAATATCCTAGTTTACATATCTTGGTCAGACTTCAGATGTTCAGGTTAAAATTAGGCATGCTGACTGTCTACCTCAGGCTGACCTTTTTCAATATCAGCAAAACCATATCTGCCATTTCTCAAAACAAAATTGGGAAACTACATCTGCTAGTTTAGATGTTTTCAAGTTTGTTTTCAAAGAGTAAGAGACTCATGTTTTGGAAATGAGTCAGCTATCCTTCAGAGCATCATATGACTATAACATTAGTCATATCATTTTTTATTTCCAATAAACAAGTTAAAATATGGTAATTTCTTTCCCACAGTTTGGTCTCCTAATTGGACTTCAGTCCAGAGATACGTAATTGAATTCCTTCATGTAAACAATTAGGGAAAAAAGTGCCTGGCTGGATAGTGATTTTTCTATAAAATCTGGACTAACAAGAAAATCTCCATCAGCTCCCTGCTTAGTGGTACTTTCCTTCCCAATATAGGATATTACACTGACAAATACTATTCTTCAGAATCTTTAGTAAGTGTAGAAATAAGCATGAAAATCCCTTGTATTTTCTCTGTATAAAATATGTTCCATGAAGTGATGAACTTTCCAGAGATCCGTCTTTAGAAATCTCTTGTTGTCTTGGTTTAGAAGACAGGGGAAAGCCTCGCTTGAAAACGGGAAATGTAACCACCCTACCCCCCCACCTCTGAATTGCTATACTTTTGAAATTATGGGGCTTTCAGACAAAGATATGGGGCTAGGAATACCAATTCTTTACTGAGAAATTGCAAACTACAAGGGTAATGATACAGAGGGAAAAAAAACAGCAAGAAACAAATAATCCCAGAATCCGACAGAGTCAGAATACCTGACTTGGGAAACAACAAAAAAAAGTCCAAATAGATCCAGACTAGAGTCCTGCTGGAGTGGCAGATGCTGCTCCGAATGATTCGGTAGAGGGGTCCGGTGGCGATGGGGCTGAGTCCACTCCTCCGA
>NW_009703017.1:0-507 GCF_000703405.1 Apaloderma vittatum | reverse complement strand
CACCCTTTTCCCCCATCGTTAACCCATGATTACCCACTAACAAAAGCACCTGCCCCTGGAGTTAACAAGAAATGAAAAAAAAAAATCTTCCAACCGGTTTCAACAGATGAAAATAGAATTACACATTTCTGGTTACATATTGTAACACAAGACCCTTGCCTTGTGTCAAGGCACGAGTGTGATTTACACTAAGTAAAGGTATATTGCTAAATGATGAAATATATATTTTCAAGGGCATGTAATGCCAGGGTGAAGGGCAATGGTTTAAATCAGTGCCAGGTAGATTTAGATCAGATATCAGGAAGAAGTTCCTTACTATGAGGGTGGTGAAACAGTGGAACAGGTTGTTTAGAGAGGTCATGGAGGGGAGGCTCCATCCCTGGAGGCATTAAAAGTCAGGCTTGATGGGGCTCTGAGCAGCCTGATCTAGTTAAATATGTTCCTGCTCACTGAATCACAGAATCATAGAATCACATAACGTTACGGGTTGGAAGGGACCTCAAAAGA
>NW_009703016.1:300-8592 GCF_000703405.1 Apaloderma vittatum | reverse complement strand
CCCCTAACATTCTGTGATTCTGTGATTAAATCTGGCAAAGATTACAAACCTTTCTCAAAGCTTGTCAGCAAACAAATCGTGGCTTAGTTGTGATAGCGTCTTCTACCTGCCAGATTTGCAGAAAACAGAAGTACTAAGACTGATGCACTGAAGAAGTGGTTTGCATGAACCAGCACCATCCAGCTTTAAAGTCTCAGATGGTTTGCATCAAGCCTTTTTGAGGCCAAAGACTCAGATCCAATGTTCAGACACTAACTCCACACTGTGCGGCTGGACATGGGCAGT
Source organism: Apaloderma vittatum (assembly GCF_000703405.1). Taxonomy (NCBI): domain Eukaryota; kingdom Metazoa; phylum Chordata; class Aves; order Trogoniformes; family Trogonidae; genus Apaloderma; species Apaloderma vittatum. The sequence goes on along the minus strand of NW_009703016.1, from coordinate 8,307 downwards.
CTTGGAAGCTGGTGCCCGGGTCAAAGACTACTTCGATCTGATGGAATCAGCGCTGTCAAATCTAGGCTAAGATGCAAAGATGTTATGTAAGAACTTGCATACCAACAAGTGTCAACTCTGGAGTAAGCAGATAGTACATCAAGATGAGTCTTGAATGAAGCAAAACTAAAATAAAACTGTAGTTACAATCTTACAGTCTGCTGTGTTTTTACCAATTTATACTCTTTCTTTCAACAATTTATTATAAAGATTTAACTAAACTCATCTGAATGTGATAAGCATGTTCAAGTGATGCTGACTTGTTTGTGTACAAGTGTTCTGAAGAACTGACAACTCTGTTGCTGCCCTGTCTTTTACGTTCAAATTCTACATTATTCATCATTTGATGAAACAACCTTTTTGCAAACATTTAGACTTTAAGAAACTAGATTAAAATCTGAAATGCCAGGTGAGGTCACAGGCTCATCCTCACCACTTTTCCTGCATCCAAGATGAACAGAGACTGCTGCTGAATTAAACAGGTAGAGAAGAACTCGCGTAGGGGCCTGCATCCTCATCAGAGCTGTATCACATGGTGTGGCAGACACTGAAAATGTCTCACTTGAAGGACCATCATATTGATCAGTGTTCTGATGAGAAGAGACAGTAAGATACCTGATCTTGGGGAAACTGTTTTTTAAAGCTTTTTCAGGATGAGTCTGATTCTTTTCTAACTGTAGACTCAACCTTTCACAGTATTCATGTTCTTCTAGAAGATGGATCTGTATTCACTATTTTGGTTCATTTAAGCATTTGTTTCTTACCACTTCCTTCAAATTTAAGCATGTTGTGTTGTATAAATTCACACACTGATGACTGGTAATCACTGAACAATAAACGCCTGTTTGCAGTATTGATCTGCAGCTTCCCTTATTTCTACATTTGGAATGAAAAACAACTACCACTTATTACTCAAAAGATGAATCAGACAGCTTGAGCAGGAGCACTTTATCAAACATTTTGACCAACTTGCCAGGAATTCCTTACCTTTAGCAGATAATCATCTTACAGACTCCCATTTTCTTCAACAAAAAAAGGGGTATTTTTACCCTGTATCCACGTGCCCCTTTAACACCACATCACGTCTCTCAAAAAATTGTCAGTAGTTGTTTGCTCTCCTAAGAACAGGGTGTTAATTATTCTTTGTTCCCTGTTGTATCTCATTGGGCTTAAGAAAAATCTCAACAGTGTCATAATTTCCTTTTCACTTTCTACAACAGTAACAGCTCTTATACAGAGCTTTAAATCAAAAGACGCAATGTCATGTTCATTCATGTAATTTCATAATTACATAACATTTTGAATAAGAAATCAAATATTAAAATACCCAGCCTTACTTCTCTATCCCCAAGATTTCTTGTTTCACAGACCCTCCTCAAAAGACAATAATACAAATATAAACAAATATCTATAGGTAAATAATATTTATATAATAATTTGCACTTACATTGCTAGATATACTATACAAAATACTGTACAAAATACATTAATTTGCTGTATCACATACTATCTAATATTTACAATCATTACATCATGCACTTGTGATGCCAATAATTCAATGTATTATGGCTAATTAATACGTACAATTTGTTTATTTAGTATTTGCAAATTGTATTTTGACTGTCTGAGTTCAGAGTGGACAAAATCTTTAGTTAGCCAAATATTTAAAGCAAGAAACAATATTTAATTATTACACCATAAAAGTAATTCACAAATATCCCTAAAATGACATGAAGCCAAACTCCCTCTCCTTATTTCCAAATATTCTATAGATTAACACACAAGATACACTGTGAATAACTGAGTATCTATAACACAGTATAAAAATGCTCAACAATAATTGCTGTATAGTGTCACATATAATATCATTCTCCATCCTTCAAAGGCAGTACTAATTAGAAAACAGGTTGCAAGGCTGGATTTACAGACAGTCAATAGCATGTTCTCCCATTCCATTGAACAACACTGTACTCCAATCTTTTTCTGTGAGACATCTGCTACATCGCTTTCTACAATAACCGTTTCAAGAAATGAAATCAAAATCCTCCTTAAAAACATAGCTTTTTAGAAATAACCTCCCAATGTACCATCTAATTAAGAAATTACTACACCTTTAACTAACATGAGAAACTATAAACAAAACAAAAAAGTTCAATACATATCAGGTAAAGCAAGTATAATCTATCTGAATCAGTATAATATCAAAAAGTGCATCTAAGTAAGCCAAAAGAAACACTCGCTTTCCCATTCACTTTTTTCCTCTTGCATTTTCAAAAAATCTGCAGTTAAGCATATATCTTATTATAAGGTACTTCTGACTTACACGTAAATTTTATATGACAAAAAATAAAGCTGCCAACATGTGCTATACTACCAACCACTAGGACACAACGGTTAAACTCTCTTCTATCGCCTAGTTATAAAAACAGATAAAGCAAATGAAGTAAATGTTTGTATTTGATTAAGCATGGCTTAAATTATTTTGGAGAACCTAACCTGAAATGGCTTACATAATATCCATAGAAAACATGTATTCTTATGCCACCTTATGCAGCCCTGAATCATGCCTGTGTAGATAAGCAGGTGATATGTTGCCAGAATTCACTGTTCACACAGAGAGAAGCAGAGGGAGAGGAAAAAAAATCCACAAAAGAAATAAACAAAAAGCCCTTGGAAAAGGGCTTGTTCAGAGATTCAAGCTCCACTTAACAAACGATTTGCATCTAAGGATGATTTAACATGCTTTCACTGTCAATTTATGACTAGCTGTTTCTAGGTAAACCACAGCTGAATTTTCTTCAGAGGTCATAAGGATGCATTTTCAATTTTAAGCTTTGCTAATTCATCACGCAAAGGACCTGTACTGCTGAATGGAAAATGAATACCTGGGATCTAGGACACAGTGGGCTATGATTTTCTGACCAAAGTAGGGCCAGGATTTTCTGGTTTAGACAAAAGTCAAGGAAAATGCCTGGCCCACACAACACAGAATTTCTCCCCTCTAAATCAGGATACTACCTGGGGGTTAAGGAGGGGCAGTACTGAAAGCTATTCAGCTGCTGAAGTATCCAAATCAAGGCTTCAGTGATTCTTCCTTTCAGTTTACAGTAACTAGTATTACAGCACAGGGCTCCCCCGCTAAATTTCAGATCTAGTCATCACACTTTGCCTTCTGCTTAACCTTACTTTTGTGGTTTAAAATGTGTATTCTCTGGCTGTTGTTTAATATTGATGTATGCTGACAAATGACCACTTACCATACTCTGCAGAGGACAGCATTTTAACAGTGGATGAAATTAACCCTGTTATCTTGCATGGTATTTTGGGACTTAAGGAAAAAAAAATTGAATCTGATATACTTGTAATTTCCTTTTATTTTTGAGGCAAAGTATATAACAGGTTTCAACTTGTAAAAAAAATATTAAAAATTATCCCAGGAAAAAGAACAATATATATTTATCAAATATTTACAAAAACATGTATATATTTTATACTAGAAAGTATATTGGCTACTGAGGGCAGAAGACAGTGGGATGATGAGCTGTCACTGCAGCATCAATATTCATTAACCATATAGTAGTATGGTATTCATTCAAAACAAGTAGGAACACAGAAAGAGATAATTAATATCTAAGTGCAAGAAAAAGGCAATAGGGTAACGGAAATGGAAAAAGAAAAAGGCCTACTGGAGAAGTTTTATGTGCTTACAAAGAGGACAAAAAGAACGAACTGAGCTGTATCTTTTCTATAACCTGAAGCTGCGATAACTTGAAAAATTTTAAATATGTCAGCTGCTGGCAGAGGCTTCCACCTCCTCAGTGATAAGGAGGTCAACTCTACCTTGTGAAAGGCAAAATGGATTTTTGTGTAATGAAGCAAATACTGCATTCATCAACCATTTAAATCAAGTTTTCCATTCAAAACCTATTGATTTTAAAGCCTCTGTTAGCCAAAAGTGCAGACGCTCTTAAATGTTTTGAGAATCTTAAAGGGCAACGTGGAAAAAGGTCAATAAAAAATAATCCCTTTATGTGGTCTGTATTTTAAAAGATCCTACAACAAAATTAATAAATTTTTCTTGGATTTATTCTAACTTTATAGATGTGTTGGATGATTCAGACTTCAAGAAAACAAATCAACATATACATGACTTATTAAACTTCAGAGAAAAAGTAGAAAAAAAAGAAGAGAACATCATCATCTATGGAAAAAAACAGAAGTCGTTCCATAGTGAGGTCATCATGCCATAGGAAGCTCCTTGATCATGAGTTGCCTTCTAAACACAGCTAAGATAGAAACTTCAAAAATATGTAAAATCTCCCTGAAGTCCCTTTTCTGGTGCCAACTCTTCAGAAACAGAGATTATCTCCCTCTTGTCACAGACAACGCTTTTGTCTGAAAATTAGCCAGAGCTCATCGGGACTCCCAAAGACTGAATCTTGGTATGAAGTCCCCCTTAGGAATTTGTCTGTCCTGTCACCTCAGGCTCCCTGGCTTTGTTGTGGCCATTTCTGCAGCACAAATCCCCAGCCACGCCATCCCCTCAGTCAGGATGGTCCGACCCAGCCTCAGCACCATCCCGCTACCTCTGAGGACTCCACAACAATCATTACGTTATCACAGATTTTAGAGTAATTGGAGGTTCTGCTTCTCTGGATGTGATGAGGGCTTTTCTATCCTCATCAAATATTACATGTAAATTCCCATGAGAAATTCTGGTTGATAGCCAGCCTTCCCACTAAGGCAGGATAATCAACATTTTTGCCCAGCACCCATCACTCCCTTCATGTGCTAGGAAAGAGGGACAGCGTGCTCTTTAGAATTTAAATACAGCTCCTGTTTACTATCTATATTTCTGTTTAAAATTACTGTTCCTTGCAAATGCTCTGTACCTGCATTAAATGTATAGAGTTTTGGAGGAAAAGTGTTAAAAGTCTGGTAATGTAAATAAGACACAATGAAAGGAAATGCTCTGAAAGAAGAAGAGAAATTGGTGCCTGTTTCACTTACCATTTTCTCCAGCAGGTACTGTTACAGGATGTGTTGGCACAGTATCAGAATTCACTTTTCCATTCTCAAATGTATCATTTTCAGTTTGCTGCAACTGCCAGTTGAGGCCAAACAGATGCATTGCTGGTGGTAAAGGATACAAGTTATTTGATGCTCTTAACCGCAATGACAAATCGCACAAATAATGGCTTTCCACGCTTCGCAAAGGAATAGCAATTCATACATTAAAAAATTAAATTACAGGAGCAAGCAATGCCAGATGAACAGTTCAACTTAGCAATGGCACTAAGCAATTACTACCACTGTCCTTTAATGATATAGTGCTTTCAGTGAACACAGTTGACAGAACGCTCACCAGTCTCATTTTGAGTCTTTTACTGGTCCCAAATCAATGTTCAAAAGGATAGGCAGTAATTATGTCCTTTTCTCTCTTTTCATTTTTGATCCTTCTGAAGACACAAATCATTTAAGCGAGCTCCTAAATGACCTACTAAAATAAATTATTTCACTCGCAGATGAATCTGTTCTGGTTAGCCAGAAAGGGAAAACAACACAAGAGTAGAGGGAGGGTGCTGTGGGTGTTGCAGGGCTAACCTAAGGCAAGAACACTCCTTTCTATGCTGTCACCTAGGAAACCTCCAGTTAGGTGCCCACCCACACTAGTCCGCAGAATGAGGCCAAGACCATCAGCAGAGATGGAGACACTGGGGCACTTTGCTGTGATTATAATAATAATGCGTAAGCTACGTTTCTGAACTACAGAATTCCACACAACCACGTTTTACTAGAAAGTTTAGCTAATTATGAAAGAGTCAACCGTCCACGGTGTTGGGGGGAACTATTTAAGGAACCTTGATATCACCAGCAATGAATGAATGAATGAACCACCCGTCTAAAACTTCAGAGCAAAAATACGGAAAAAAATCACCTTAATGCGACACTGCGATGCACATAAGATATGCAATTTCTTGCTATATGTTGTAGTTTTCCCCCTTTTTCAAGGACTCTACAATACCACCAAAATGAATTTTATTGATATTACTCTAGTTTGTGTTTGGTATAACACAGGTTTGCTCATTCCATGACAGCAGTTATCTCCAAAGCTAAAGCAGTCTTTCAGTGCTATTGGGGAATAAAAACACACTGGAAAAAGATTCTGTAATAACGTATTTTAACTATTAGTGCAAAATATAAGGAAGATTATTCACTGTATCTTGTTGCTTCTGCTCCTTCTGTATCTGAAACAGATCACAGCTATTGGAGTCAATGTTATTAATTTATTCATTCCTTCTAACCAAATGACACAATTCTTCATCCCTTTTGGTTTCATCTCTGATCTTTCAACCTCTCTGTATTGACTATGGCAAGTCCTACTTAAGACAAACACGCATCAGTGAAAGTTTAGTCAGGCAGAAAGCAAACAATGCAGAATTAAGACCCTCTCTGCTAGGTCTTTGTCTTAAACCCTTCCCCTCAACAAAACAAAAAAACCACCAGAGTGCAACGAAAAGGCCTATTACTGAATGCTTCAAAGACTACAATCCGCACTACAGATGACATATCTCTTTGTTCCAAGTCTCTGACTCTACTATTAGTCTTCTTTCTCAGACCTTAAATTGCCTGTCAAGACCTGATAACGTAGAATGTTCCTTGACCCTAAAACCTTATTTATTTTTTTCCTCTCTCATCTCTTATTAAACCATAAATCTGACCACCACCATTTTTGGCACTTCACTGGAATTTGAGATCCTAAGGGAAGCTAAGAGGGGGAAGCTCAGCAAGCTTGATACCCTTGATTTCAGAAGAGCTGACTTTGGCCTCTTCAGGAACCTCCTTGGTAGTGTGCCGTGGGATAAAGCCCTGGAGGGACTGGGAGCCCAAGAAAGCTGGTTGACTTTCAAGGACCATCTCCTCCAAGCTCAAAGGCATTGCATCCCTAGACGGAGGAAATCACACAAAAAGACCAAGAGACCTATATGGATAAACAGAGAACTCCTGGCGAAAATCAAATACAAAAGGGGAACACACAAAGTGTGGAAGCAGGGACTGGTAACCTGGGATGATTACAAGGAAGTTGCTCGTGTAGTCAGAGACCAGGTTACAAAAGCTAAAGTCCTGAACGAGTCAAATCTGGCCAGCAATATTAGAAATAACAGAAAAGGATTTTACAGGTAGGCAAGAGAAAAAAGAAAAACGAGAGAGAATGTGGGGCCTCTCCGGAAGGATACAGGTGACCTGGTTACAGAGGATGTGGAGAAGGCTGAAATATTCAACAACTTTTTTCCTCAGTCTTCACTGGCAACCATTCAAATCGCATAACCCAAATCACAGAGGGTGTTGGCTGGGTCTGGGAGAGTGAAGAACCACCCAGGGCAGGAGCTGATCAGGTCCGGGAACACCTAAAGAAGCTAAAGGTGCACAAGTCCATGGGACCTGATGAGATACATCCACGGGTCCTGAAGGAACTGGCGGCTGAAGTTGCTAGGCCACTGGCCATCGTATTTGAGAGGTCCTGGCAGTCTGGTGAGGTTCCCACAGATTGGAAAGGGCAAACATAACCCCTATCTTTAAAAAAGCCACCAAAGACAACCTGGGAAACTACAGACCAGTCAGTCTTACCTCTGTGCCAGGTAAAATCAGTACAGGCAGCTGTACTAAGGCACATAAACAAGTGGGTGGTGACAGCCAACACGGCTTCACTAGGGGCAAGTCGTGCCTGACTAATTTAGTGGCCTTCTACAAAAAACCTACAGCGCTGGTTGACATGGGAAAAGCAACAGACGTCATTTTCCTGGACTTGTGCAAGGCGTTTAACACTGTCTCACATGACACCCTTTTCTCTAAAACGAAGAGACATGGATTTGTCAGATGGACCACTCGGCAGATAAAGAACTGGCTGGATGGTCGCACTCAAAGAGTTGTGGTCAATGGCTCAATGTCCACATGGAGACCAGTGAC
>NW_009703016.1:0-263 GCF_000703405.1 Apaloderma vittatum | reverse complement strand
ACATCTTTGTCAGCGACATGGATGATGGCACTGAGTGCACCCTCAGTAAGTTTGCTGATGACACCAAACTGTGTGGTGCCGTGGACTCACTTGAGTGAAGAGATATCACCCAGAGGGACCTTGATAGGCTTGAGAAATGGGCCAGTGCAAACTGCTTGGGCTTCAACAAGTCAAAACGCAAGGTCCTTCACCTGGGATGAGCTGATCCTAGGCACAAATACAAATTGGGCATACAGTGGGTTGAGAGTAGCCCTGAAGAGAAG
>NW_009703015.1:0-55626 GCF_000703405.1 Apaloderma vittatum | reverse complement strand
CTCTGTGCCCAGTTTGTGTTTGTGCCTCGGATGTTATATCCAGAAAAAAAACGAGGGCAGGAGGACGGTAAGAAAGTTGAATAGAGAAGAAAGGACACCCCCATGGCCTCCTGTAAATGCAGACGGCCACAGCTGGCTTTTAAAAGGATCTGTCCTGGAATTGCCTCTCCTCTCCCCACCAGGGTTGGTTCTCATGCTGGGGTCTGCAGCTTCTGCGCACGGTGAGAAATATGGAACGTGAGCGAGACGTTGGTTCTTGGTGCTACCAGAAATGCTTCCGTGGCACCGACTTGCAGCAACACCACGTGGAAAGGCTGCGTTTGGAATGCAGCTGGCTCGTTTCAGAAGCCCTTAGCGAACGTGCCGAGGTGGCGCCGCGGCATTGCCAGGTGTACCTGCTTCTTCATATTTCATTGGGGCCCGTATGCAGAAGCAAGGCTTAAAAATTCCCAAAGGTTGCTGTCCAGATAATATCGAAGAGCACTGGGCTGCAGCCCACGTCCAATGCTGAACTTCTGACCAGAGCCCAGCTCACCGTTAGAGCCGTTTTAAAGCGTGAGTGGAGTTCTCCAGGGTGTTACAACAACACCGCCACACAGAGAAAGCCTGACCAAGTGGTTGCTCACAAGAACACCCCTGAACTTGGGGTAATTTTCTTGCTATGCTAAGGATGCCCTGAGCGTTACTTGGGTCTCCTCCTCCTCAACTCTCCAGCTGTAAATGAAACTTCTCCTTATATGCAGAGGTGCTCACAAAGAGCACTGGAGCCTACGTGTGCCTACGTTTAGAGACAGGCAATTTTGTTTTACACTATCTCCTTAAAAAATCAAGTGCTCATTTCCTTTTTTAAAAAAAATTGTTTTGACAAATCCTGCAGAATCAAAATCTGCAAAATTCAAAACTTTGATTCTACCAATTCAAAAAGACCTTTCTGAAACAATTATTCTAAATGGCATTGTACCACAATAAAATTTTACGCTGATGCCAAAGAACTTGAGGAATTTCACACTCCCCTCTAAAACTGCTTTTTGGGCCGTGGAACGTTAGGTGCCGAGATCCACGTGGGGTTCATAATAATGGTGAGGAAGACCGAAACTGATACTTGACTCTCTACGTGAGAGAGTCAGACTATTTAAAGTCTCTGACACTGCATCCTGCTTTGGGATATATCACGTTTCTCCCTATATGCTACATGGCAAGATGATCTGTGAGACACTGATCCCTTCTCTCTGCTGAGAATCTGGTTGAGTTCAAGCTCCCCACACCACTTCCCAGCTTTCCCTCCAAACCTCAGTGTTCCCAACTCCCCACTGCTCCTGAAATGCCTCTCTGGGACCTTCTTTGTACTTTTCCTTATGATATTCGGTAATAAGGTCTTAGCTCATTAGCTCTTAGCTGTAAAACACAGTCATCTCAAATGGCCATGGTCAAAAAGCAGCTGCTCTAAGTTGAATTACATTGAATTGCACTAAAATCGGGTCAGATGGATGTTAATGTAAAAACAGTTCCCTGCATACTAGAACAAATAAAGGCTTGGGCTATGGTTTTATGATTAAATATAATCCAAAAAAAGGGTATTTGCTAACTTGCAACAAGGCGTACAGGAGGGACAAACATCGTCTTGGGCTGCTCTCACTGATGCTGGGACTATGTGGCCATCGAACTCCAAAACCGGGGGGAATAACGCAGATTTCCCTATTCCCTGCAGCCTCTGGGTATAGGGCTCCCAGTTACAAACGTGGCGTTTGGAGCCCATCGGTTCCTGTTGATCTGAAAAGCCCCTCTTGGCCTGCAGGAGGTTCCTCTCCTCCAGGGTGCCTGATGCTGAGGTGCCTGAGCAAGGAGGTCCCCATCCCTCCTCCAGCATGGAGGAGAAAAGCCCTCAATAACCGGTCCTGAAGACACACTCAAAAAGATTTCATGAGGAGTTTCAGTGTTTTAACCAAGTTCTGCAGACTTGCAGAAGACAGGTTAAGAAGACCATGCCAAGACAGGTTAAGTGACGTGCTCAAAGTATGGGGGCAGTCAGCATCAGAAAAAAAAATATCAGTAATCCCACAGTTTCATAGTTTACATTCACAATGTCTTCTGCTGATAAACTTAATTGCATCTCAGATCACACTCAAGACTCAATCTCGGTTTGTCCTGAGACGCTAAAGGCCATTACACTTCCCTGCGGAGCTCTCCCCTCAACCCCAGAGTACATTAATACATTTCTTCTATAACAATCTAAAGTGGAAGCTGGCTCTGCAAGTCGATTTTTTTTTTTTTGGCAAGCTGTGCAATCCCGTTAATGAAATTTTGACATACCACACAGCAGTTTTATGACAGATGCTTAACAATTTCATTTGATATTCATCTTGAGCAACTTTTTGAATTTTAGCCTTCAGTCCAGAATATAAATTTGGGGGTGACAGTTTCATGGCAAATAAAAAAAAAAAAAAAGTTCTTTATATAATTAACTGCCTGAGTATAAATATAAATACACTGCTTTATCTCTTCTGTTTCTTCCTGTTGCATTTTAAATAATTAAAAACTTAACATGAAGGCATATATCTTCTTACCCCAGAGAGCCATGAAGACTGAGAAGAAGACCGTTGCAGGGTTATCAAACAGATGACTTGCGCGAGCAGTTGCGCAAGCGGAGCTCATCTTCCAGTAGCTGCACGTTCTGTCACATAAGGGACACATCGTGATATTGTTTCTCTGGTCACACATTTCCATACTGCAACGTAACAACAAGACATGGAAAAACCCACAGTGAGTAGAGCTCCATCTTCCCTCTTCTCATCTTTTCTCCTCTGTCCAGCAGCTGCTCCTGGTCTGTGGGACCATCAGGTACCACCCTCATGGCACTTCCCAGCTCATGCAAGGTTGCTGTCCCCCTCCATCCCCAGCCCTACTTCTCTTCCAGGGAATAAGAGAGCATTATGAGAGGCATAAGGCTCTATGCTTTTTACTATAGGATCTTACAGAAGAAACAAATAATAATAGTTCTTGTTTGGAACCACAGCAACAGATAAGGTACAGGGGAAGCACTGAGAATCAAGAAACTGGAGTTAACCAATTTATCTTCTATGCAATCCACCTCTGAAATAGCAACAGTGATTCTCCCTTTGGCTTTCTTCAGCTGTTGAAAGCAATACAAAACAACCTTAATGAACAAGAACAACAAAAAAATCTATTTTTTGATACCCATTATCTGCTTTGTTACTCAAGGCTCATGGTTGCTCTACAAACTAAGAAATTTTCATCTAGAGCTGACGATCCATGCACGGCAAATAATGCAAAATTATATGGTTTAAAAATAGTAGAATGGCAAGATTCTCTTAATCTGACCACAGTTGGTTATTTTAGGCATGTATATTCTTGGTTCATCTTTCTGTCACACAATGCCGCCCCCAGCGCTTTATGATGGGAAGTGCTAAGCCCGATCATTACCAGTGTTTTGTTGGTTTGCTTTAACATAATGATCTGAGTTAAGGAAAAAAACAACAACCCAACACCGGAGCAACTGGCCAAGAATTATTTTAAGCACATCAATGCAAACTCCACAAGTAATATATTAACAATAAACGCTGGCGATTTGAAACCGTGCTGCCGTTCCACTGCCCGCTCTTAGCCCCTTTGACTTTCTAGTGGCCTCCAATAATCGAATCTATTTAGTTATTTATTTTACCTTGGTATATTCTCATCCACAGTTGCACAGCCATATAGGAAAACAATAATCCCTACAATTGACGCTGGAATAAGCATTTGCGTATAAACTCCCAGCCAGGCAAAATATAGTCCAATCTTCTCTCCAAAGTATTTTCTGAAATACGTTAAAAAAAGAAATGAGACAGAGAAAAGTTTCCTATTTCTTAAAATATAACATAGCTAAAATTATGAATCGCAGCTGGATTAAACACGAAGAAAGTAAGATCTGATGACCTGTGGGAAATTTTTCTTCTCAGAGGACTCTCTTTCTCATGATGCCTGGAGTTAATCCAGAGATACAGGCACCATGAAAGCAAGTCAGTCCAACCAGTCATTTTTTCCCCACCGTATTTCTGCTCTTTAAGTTGGTATCTTTGGATCTTTTGTGAGTGGATGCTCTTAAAAAAATGAAATAAAAAATAAAAATAAAAAAAAAATCCCTCATTTTTTTCCCCCGAGGGTCTCAGCTCTCACCACGAGCAAACAAAATTTATTATAAATACAACCCCTGCAAGCTTTCACACTGGGTGGGATCCATCAGCATGTTTCTAAAGCCACCGAAAACTCCTTTTCGCCCAGTGAACTTCCTGTTCTCCCCTGGGGTGGCACCGAGGGCAGCGCTCCCGCGGGGACACCTCACCAGCCCCATCGCCGCGCTGGGAAAACACGACGTTAAGGACTCAGTTCTCACCTCACTAGGTCGATGGGCTGATACTTATAAAAGACTCCGTAGCTCGCCCACTCCTCACACAGGAGCTGCAGAAAGAGAAAGGCAAAGCGAAAGCTAAAACACTGTGGTTTTCTCCGGGCAACTGCGGAGCTCCCGCGGTGGAGTCTGTCTCAATCCAGAATCTGTCACTACAAATCTGATGATCTGGCACGTGTGATCCAGCGGTGAATTCTAGTACCTGAAAGGGCTCTTTGGCAGCTGGGCTGATGGATAACTAGAGCACGGATGGGGAGAGTAGTCCCGATTTTATGACCTGCAGGAGGTACCTAGCAAAATGGAGGTGGAAGACGAGTATGCTCAGAAAAAACCTAGAATAAACCGTGGTTTTTTTCACTATACGAACTACAACATTCAGCATCCCTCAAGAGGTGCTGTGCAGAGGTGCCTCAGAGGATGCATTTAAGACTTTTCCAGCTTTAAACTAGAAGAACACATTCATTTCCACCCATCCTTTCCGTTAGGATACAGGCCAAGGAAAACAATGATGCCCATTAATGATTTATAGGATTGAATCCCTCACAAAAACAGGTTCCTCCGATACCTTTGACTTCTCTTTTACTTCGTAAAATATGTAAATAGCGCTTCTTGGATCTGATTTTTTTCTTAATTCAGTTCAGCTAACAGAATGAACAAGAAATCAGCGTGAGTACAGAAAAGAAAAATACTGGAGTAGACGAGCTGTGCTTGCTGGCCACCGAGCCATCGCCTCCTCTGTGGGACGCTGGGAGGAAAAGCTTTACATCTGCTCGTGAAGTCAGACCTGCCTTTATGGCTTCTCTCCCTGCTTCACCCCACAAACTTGGTAACACGATAGTCCTGGACCAGCTACTGATATTTCAAGGAGATGCTTTGATGGTCACTTCTGGTTTCATTAATTCATCTGGCAACAACATCCTTATCCTTTTTCCTCAAATGTAAGAGTGTGACCTGATTATTGCTCAGGTATTTCTTTTCATTGAACATTGGGTACAAAGGAAAAAAAAAAAGGGCAGAAAATTTCAGAGCTGGGTTATGCAAACCTCTGTTGGTGGGTGAGGGCTGCAGAACCTGCTGAGCTGTGGAAGAAACTGCAACGAGGAACCGAGCTGTAAACCAGTTAGCACTACAGGGAGGACAACATTGTTAACCTACACAGAAGAACAGCCATTAAATAAAAATAAAAATACAATATGACGTCAAAAACGCAAGCAGACTTATCTTTAGTAGCCTCCTCACAATGGTGAGAGCAGAAACTGGAAACCTAAAGGCAGGCCTTTATTAAACAGCAACATTCTTGCAAATTTTATGTTTGTTCTGCTTTAGGTTTCTTTCCAAAAGTTTAAGGCCATCTGCCTGTGTATGGGAAACAATTAAGGATTTGGGACACCTCAACATGCACATGCACTAGCTAAGACCCTTCCTTCTATTACTTTTTTGCTTCATTTTTACAAGCCAAGATTAGATTAGATTCCTTTTCTGTGATCTAAGCTAATCAGGAAAACACTAAGATTTTGCATCAGTGCCATGTTTCGGTTTTGCACAAACCTTCAAACCAAATTCGTGTCTAAAGTACAAATGAATTATCTCATTTATCCTGACATTTATCAGCTTGATATTCAAAGCAGAGCTTCAAAGACATGATTAGAGGAGATCAGCACACTAGCCCTAAATATTTACTTCATTTCTATGCCTCAAATCTTTAATTTTGTTGTTAAAAAAAGGCACAAGCCTAGCCTAGCACTGGATCAGATTTAAGAAAGCTTCAAGACACCAGAACAGACATGCCAAAACACACCAGGAGATTATTTGAGGGAACTGGAAGTCAAAAGCCAAGGTAAACATTTCCAAACACAGAGCGAACTTGTGAAATGAGTGAATTTGTGAGGTCTGAAAAGTTAATAAAGACGATGATAATCCAGCCGCTTTGAGAAAACACGGACTTTCATCCTATTTTTGGTTGAGCAATGTGTTGCTTAATAATGAAATGACAGGTATGTGGTATTTTTAACACAAATCAATAGACGGGGGGAATAACGGTCGCTGACTTTTGATGAGCAATTCGCACCATAACGTCCAGCAGACCTTTAATTATGGGTACCTATTTTTATATGACCAACCTGAAGATCAGCTTCTCGGACAGCCTGAATGCCCACAGCACTTCTTTGGAGCCCTGACCATGAAACAAACTGGAAAGGCAAAGTTTGAAGTCTGAAAGACCGACACATATGGCACCCAAATTTAGCAACTCCTCCCAAGAGAACTGGTCGTAACCTCTCTACTTCAGTTTTTGCCGTATAGACAGAAAAAAGTGCCTCTCTTCTTTAGGGCAGTGGGATCGGGAGTATGTCGTAACTGTGCTCTGGATTTTAAAAAGTCAGCATTTCTGCAAAGGGTTGGAAAATGTGTTTTTTCTTTTTCAGTCCGCAGATAATAAAACCACAATTTAAACACAATTTAAACCGCAGACTTAGGCGAAAAGTGACGCAACGCATCGCTACACATCCACAGGGCAGGCACATTAAATTTTTGCTGAGAATGTCTCAGTTCTGATAAATATTCCATCGTTACCTTTCCCAATAACTTTTGTGTGTATTTTTCCAACCACCTCCCTCCTCCCCGCTCAGTTCTGATCCTCACGCTCCCAGTCAGCAGCACATTAATTCTGCAAAGCTTGCGGTGCTGAGACCAGACCTCACCACGGAGAGAAGCAGGATTTATGTCAGATACGGGTGCCAGAACATGATGAGCATATTCTCATCAGAGCTGGCCTGAAATGACATAATTTAAACTTTAGGAGGAATTTCACTTAAATGCTGTGTTATACGTAAATGCTGTCAATACTCTCATTCCACATTTGGGCAAATTTAAATCCTGGAAAGTACTTCTGTATTTCTGCTGTTGGCATTTAGTGCCCTTTTGCGGTGTTTTCTGTAAAATATGGGCAAATTCCAACAGGTGACTGGGATTTTTGCAAATATGCTAAACGTCCTTTACATCAACTTACTTTTCTGTCATTAGGTTCGACGTTTTCACCTTCATAGTCACCCTGTGGAAAAATAAAAAAATAAAAAAAAAATCTGTGTCATTCAATGAGTCGCGCCCAGAGCTGCGATGCGTCTTGCATACCCGTGTATCCCACTCACTTAATGCATCAAAACCAGAAAAAAAAGCAATCTGTAAAATAACGCTGTATTTTAGGAGTTCATTTGTTATAGCACACTTTGTCTTCTGTCGTCAGGCGCATTAAGAAAGAGTAATAATGTCCGTCACTGGGGGAAAAGGAATGAATAAGTGATAAAGGTGGCCTAAAAATGTCAAGGGAAAGGATGCGGTATTGCCGTGGTATTTGGGGGTTCAGCTCAGTCCACTTGAAAGGGAAGAGAGCAGCTGAGAGAGCTGTCTCTATCCAGACTCTCCGAACACTCAGCGCTGATTAGATCTGAGGTTTTAATTTGGAGCTATTTTTAAATACGATAAAGGAGTAAACTAAGACAATAAATAACTTATATACAAGACTATCATTAGCTGTCTAAAGACATGAGACAAGTACATGCAGAGAAGTTTATTTAACCTTTCTGGATTTCTAAGCAATATTGCCGTCGGTTAAGAGCGCCTGCCATTTATGATAAACATCAGGCAGATAAGGAGGCTGTTCTGGTCTCAGTTACACCGAGATAAAACATTCACGTCCCACGTAAAACCGGCGCGAGTGAGGGGAACAGAGAAATCGGGAAGACACACTTCATCTTCACATCCCACGCCGGAAAACCGGCACCAGGCTCGACAGCGCGCGTGTGCTCGCACAGCCAGTACGTCGAGAGCAGCACGAGTGCCACGACCCCTCAGCATCTGCCAAGCTCTTCTGTAAGGGTCTAGCTAAGAGCACGTCGTTGTCAGTTGTAGCCTTGAAACTCTTACATAAAGCTGTCCTAAGTATCCAACCTCTGGCAGGATGGGGATCGCCAGCTCGGGTGTGAGTGCCACCACAAATTCCAAAATTTCCCTAATTCTCCAACCCTCACCACGAACACTGTAGTTGAACGCACTTGTGACATCTTCCCGAACTGCTCAAAAGCAGGTTTCACCAGTAAGTTCTGCAGTCACACCCAGTCCCATGAAATACATCAAATTCCTGCTCATGGTTTTTCCTCCGGCGGCAGCCGATTGCACGGACACGCAGCCACTGTGGTGTACCCATCCCTGCAAGGGTATGAATACCAGGGAGATGTGGATGAAGAACGAGGCACTTGATGCCCCAGAAATAAATTCCCAGCACTGATGCCAGGGACCTTGTGAGCAGAAGGTCAGGAAACAAGAGAAACGTTTTGTTTGCTAAGCCACCTAAACAACTCTTCTAACGTTACGTTCAAACGTCCCTTATGATGGGCAAAGGCAGGACAGAGGTGAAGAATTCATTCAAAGTTAGCCTAATGATGGAAACAACCTGCAGAAGTAACTGCAGTCATGATACAAGTCAGGACCTGAAACTCTCTCGTTTGGGATGATGCCATTAATACGTAACACATTAAGGATTTCTTGGTATCAGATAGTAGATGTACAAAATATATTCTGAGATCACTTACATCATGCAAAGGATATGCAGCACTGTAAACTCCATTGGCAAGCAGACTGGTGATCCCTTGAAAAATAAAGACACAACAGTTACTTACACTTTCAAGCTTATACAGCCTCACTTTATCATCGTTCCTGGAGATTTCCCTCAAAATAACAGTCATTTGGTCAGATAACGATTTTTCTGCCATCTCATTCCTTTCCATGTAGTTTCATTTTTAATCATACAGGTTATAAAACACGACTCATTTTACAAAATGGAAAACTGCAGAGAGCAAGAGGAAGTCATATATACTTGAGAATCAAGAATTAGAAGGCAATGACTTGAAATTAATCATTAAAATAAATTACATCTTCTGAAAAGTCAGACTGATTTAAGGGCAAGCCTGCAGATTTGAAAAAGTGTAGCAGAAGGCTCGATCACAAGGAGGATATGGCTGGAATTGATGGCACACGGGAACACGCATACGCACGCATCATCCACACAAAGTTTTGAATTCAGATTTCAGATTGGTTAAGAGAAATTTTTTGCGAAGACCTTGGCGTAATACTTACCATATTTACCACATTTTCGTCTTTTATTTAAAAGGGTAGTTTCCTTCTTTCTTCCCTCTCCTTTCCCTGTTTACACATCCGTTTATTAGTGACATGCATGAGGCTGAGAGCAATTAATGCTTCATCTATATAATGTACGTGGCATAAGGAGGAGTCCTGTCTTCCCACTCCTGAACTTGGGGCCAGAGGACGGGTGGGTGGGGAGGAGTTAACGTGGAAATTTGGAGGAGCACCATGCCGAGGGGCTCTTCAACACTGCAGCTCGCTTCCCCCTTCCCAAAGGTCACTCGGCTGGGCCCAGACCTTTGAGGGCTGTAGCACATTGCTTCTCTAATGTTCTTGCTGCAGCTGCTGGCACTAATATAGCTGCATCCAATTCTGGAGTATTACCCGTGTCTGAAGGTGTCGTGTTATCCCCAAAGATACTTTTGGGGATGCAACGAACCAGCTGAAGCAGAGCTAAGTCAAGTGCTTGTCTTTGTGCAAGGCTACAATGATTCATGCCAATATAAAAAATGGAAAAAAAAAATGAAAAAAGAAAAAATCTGGCCACTAGTGTCGTGGAGAATGTGCAAGGACTTAGAAGAAGACAGGACAAATGACGTGCTACAGTGTGCTCCGTGTTACCCATCAGTTCATGGCTAAGAAAAGAGCGTGGGACTGGATTTGAAGAAACAGCGACTACGAACCAGGAAACAGCTCACTGTAAGGTTCACTGAGATGCTTTTGATTGTTCTGGAAATGAGAATTTTTCAAGTTTATTAACCCTTTTCAGATACTAATTACCTGCTGGAGGAACTGCACCAAGAGTGCTCAGTATCCTGCAGTATCATTAATTTTCAGAGTCCTACCTAAGATTATCCAGTGCTGTTTCCACGCTTCTGGCAGGAACAACCACTGAGCAGATAAATTATTTCTGCAGGGCCGTACGGCTGACCAAAGAGTACCCTTCTACATATCAATATTTAACAATGAAGACAGATTCACATTTTCACAAATTTGCAAAATAAATAACAAAGACTGCTGCAGATCCTTGGGCAGATGCCTTTTTCCTGCTGGGCAGAAATGTTGCAGCATTATCTGTGTTTGCTCAAATCTGTCTGCAACCTTTGCTGAGTTGTAACCCAGCATTCCAGCACTGGAACACAAAGGAACTGATTGAGTTATGCCGAGTATACCCACGGACAGGCTGGCCTAATGACATTTTTATTAAGTATACTGGGTGACCTTGCCAGCCTCACATAGAAGAACAATCCAGGAATCCTAACACTTTCCTTTTTTTTTTTTAGCCTCTGCCCTATTCAACTAATTTTTACTGTGTTTCCCATTTCTAGACCGAAAAAAAAGGACAGAAAAAAAAAATAATAAAAATCAAGTGAGTAACCAACTCCAAGGCAAGAATTTAAACTGAGCTGTATGACCTTCCCCTTTCAAGAGTGCAAATATGTAATTTTCAATGAAAACGATCCAGCACCAGCCTCAGAAAGGGTCCTGAAAGTCACAGATTAATTTGGATTTCCCATGCTATGGGGAAACAGTACTTTTGTTAATACTGGCTGAACACCAAAATTTAGTGTATATAAGGACTCAACTATTGTACATTGTATGCTGTTACTTCAACAGAAAAGTCAAAGCATGGCAATCATTCCTGGCATAATTATTCTTCTATTATTTGATGTATTTCTAAGCAGTTGATGGGTCAATATTGAACAGAACTACCTGTAATTCAAGTTCCCATTGTTTTATTTAACTGCTTGTAGGCAAATAAATACTATAAAGATTCGAACAGCTATCCAAAACTTTCTCCTACGCTCATACGCTTTTCTCACACAAATTGTTTCTGTTGCTTAAGAGGCCTGGATATGAGGGGATTTGTTCTTCCACCATATATAACTTGGTTTACCACTAACTATTTGTTCCCTTTGGTCCCACCATCAAGTATATACCTATATTTCATGATATATAAAAAAATTATATATATAACAGCTGGATAAAAAAGGTGCCAACAAATCTTTAGGTTGACCTGATTCCCTGTTTCATGAATTTAGTTCTTACAGCACAAGCCCTAAGGCTGAAATCCTCAACCTCCTGGCCATGGTCATACAAACTTTGCATCCACTGACTTGCAAAAACTCTTTTGAAGGCTAAGAGCTGGGCCAGCATTCAGCACGTGCCTTAGGCCTCAGCTGTTCCACTGGGTTAATCTCAGTTCCACTTAGGACAGTGTTTCGGGCAGTCATCAGTTAAGACCTTGTCACTCAAGCCATTGAAAAGCCATCCCAAATGTGAGGTTGCTGCTGGAAACGACTGGGCTGAGCCATAGGCTTTCACTGCAATTACTGAAATTCACGGCAATGCCCTCATCCACTTCAGTGAGTGCAAAACTGAGCCAACGCAGAGCGCGTGTTATCCACGGGTTTGTTACACATCCAGTCCCGCCACAAAGGACCTGAATAACATCTGCAGGGGCTGTATGCTCACTTCCCATTTAATTTACTCGGATCTATAAATTCACATTTGAAAACGTTCCAAAGAGCTACACTAATTAAATTACATTTCCAAATAAAACAATTCTACCCACATCCATCAAGTTTGAGAGCAGGGGAGAAACGTAAACTCCGCAGCCAGTTACAACTCGCAATTATTTTCAATACCTGAAAACGGTATCGATCTTAAAGCTAAATGAAGGTCCTTACCCATGCTATATTTTGCTTTGGTACATGTCGTTCTCTTCAATATTTCATAAACCTATGGAAGTAAAAGAAAGGAAAGGGTTACTGCCAGTGAAAAGCACAATCTCTTTTGTGTACAGCTCAAATATTGGCAAAACCAAGACGTCGATGAAGTCATCATTCTTTAATAGAAGTCATGGTATTGAGGAGAGCAGGGATTAAAGATTTCCATGCCGAGTTACCCTACAAGACAGAAAGGCTTAACTAAATAGCCAGCTACCACGAGAATTGATCGAGGGAAAGCGAGTTACAGTCAACCGCTCGCAGAGCAGAAACGCTATTTTTGCTCACAGCAGACATCAGTCAAAGACCTGAAGGCCTCCTCTCCCCAGACTAGGTGATGTGCTGGGCCAGCTCGTTCCTCCCATGGCATGAGTTGGCTTCAACCTAAGGACTTGTTTAACAGTTGAACTCGATGATCTTAAAGGTCTTTTCTGACCAAAACAATTACAAACTGGACCAACACAGGCTGACCTTAACGTTTCTGAGCTTGCACAACCTCAATGGCAAACTAGACGTATTTATTTTACCATTTATTGTTGAATAACCTTTGCACAAGGCTCCTGTGCAGTGATGCTCTTGGGCAAGCACTGGCAGGGAAGCGGACAGCAGAGGAGAACCATGGGCAGAAGTACCTGCTGCCCCTTGCCCAGCTTGTCTGGGGAGCCAGGGACCCGGTGAGTCAAAGGGCTGTCACACAGAGGTTTCCTGTTATATAATTATTATTTTATTTTTTAATAAGTAAAAGGTCTTTGGCTTCTATTCATCAAAGACTCACAGGGAGTGACTATATTCCTGTTCGCTTTGCGGCAGGTGGGAGGGTCAATATTTGCCCTGTGGTTTAAAAACATCTATGAGAAAGGCAGGAGAGGACTTCAAAAAACAAGAATACAAAAGAGAAATACACACAGGGTGAGATGATGCTGGGATACATTCATTATGTCTTGTACTATCGGGTGACCTAGAGGTATTTCAAACAAAGGGACATACTACCAGAATTCTGTTATATGCCCAGTGTTCCTTTGACAGTTTAAAAATCCTGCATCCCTCCTCTTCCTCCCAGCCTCTGCTACAAGCTCCTTTTGTTTCAGTCCATTTCTCAGTTAGTCTCGTGCACCTTCTTGTCCTACGGTGCCATTCTGCCTTTCTACCTTCCTTAGGCAGCCTGTTGTCACAGATTTTAACTCTTCATTTACTCCCTTTAGTTTCTTGTACTTACAGGTTTTTTTACTATATATCCAGGCACATAAAAGAGAATCTACAAGCAAAAGCTGCATTGAAGAATTTTTCTGAGGTTGGTTTATTTTTTTTCCCAATCTCCAATGAAACGTTTCATCACAAACCAATTCAATGTTTGTCTTTTTCTTCTCCATTCCCATGTGGCTGCGGTTGCCTTCCCTGCTCAAACTCACCCAGCCCTGATAACCTGCACTCCCAGCAAACCAGTGCACTTCAGCTACAGGGAACAACCACATCATGGGCTCCACACACTTGGAATTTCAAAGCAGGAAAGGGAAGTTAGATATCTTACACCCCTTATCGCCGTTAACAATAAAAGGTAGCTATAACTGCCATGCAAGCTCTTTTGGAAACCACTTAACATCCCAAAAGGCTAATGTTAAATATAAGATGAAAGCACAGTCACGTTCCAAAGCACCGATTAGCAGCAGTGGAACGGGGCAACGAGTCCACGTTATACTTTGAAAAGTGCTGCAGCAAGTGCTGCTTGGCATGGTCCCTTCCAGCTGCCCTGGATATCAAATCCCCCCTCAGCAGCTCTGGAGGAGGCTACACCTTCTCCCCCACTCTATTTCATGTTCTGTAAGTCACAAAGAAGCACTCAAATGTAGTTTGTGATATCGTATTCCTGTATTAGGCTTCATCTCTGGAAGGGAACTGCAGAAGTTTAATTATGAGAGGAAAAGTCTCAGAACAAGACGCAATTTTCTGTCCTTGTTGCGTTTGCTTCATGTGAACTTTAATGTTAAATACGTATCATGAATAATGCTAAATAAAAATCTTATTTCTTTAGTACCATTCTAGAGAATTGTCCCCTAACCCTATCAATAACATTCCCTGTGAATATCAGGCTGTTTCATTGGAATTTGTGTTGGGAGATTTCCCATCATTTTACAAAAAAATAAATAAAAAAAAAAAGGCAATGTGAGTTACCAAAAAAGGTAAATGAGTTACAGAGGCTCAGGTAGCCAATGGCAGAACCAGCAGTAGAATCTAAATCTATTCCTTTCTGGTGATATGTCTACTAAGAAACTATTTCCCAAATTGACTAGGGACTGGAAAGAAAACCCAAATTATTTTCCAAAAGGCAGCAACCCGTTAGCATCAAACACTTGTCAGCACATAAGCTAAAGCTGGAAATGCTTTACTTCTAATTTTGGTAATTGATGTCACAGGTATTCCCTGGCATTTGGTTAAGAAAAGCAAACTTGCAACAGGCTTTGTACTAAAGCTGGTGAAGGGGCTATTAACACCGTGGCTAAGGCAACAATTACCATAAATTATTTATATACAGTACTTACTATAGTGCTTCTCGTTTTGCTGTCAAAGAAGGAATCTCTGTCAGACAAATCAAATCTGTTAAAAGATTAGAAGAAAGCCCATTAGGTTAAAAAAAAAAAAAAAGGCACCAGTAATTTCCTGCTCTTGTTGAGCCCTTCTCTATTTTCATTTCTCCTGGGGATCTCCCATAGCTAACATTAAGGAATGGCTTGTAGCAACCTTGTAAAAAAGAAAGTCCATCCCAACTCTCATATTTTAAAGAAGTTGCTTCTGTTTTTCTGCATGAAACAGACCATTGATGTTCATTTAAGCTGCATTCTTGACCACAGCTGGCTTTGAATTTCTGTTAATAATCCTGACATTTTATCTGTACCTTAAACCCTTTGCGCCCACTCTTGCCTCTCTTACTCAGCAAAGACAGGTGGTCTTAACGAAAAAAGCCACCACTGCCAAAAAACGTAAAGCACATCCACGCCTACACTAGAGGAGCATCTTCTGGGCTTTCTCTGGGCCACCAAGCTCCTTTGTTGCAGGAACATCTCATGTGCAATAAATACATTTTATGCCATGTCAAACATCACATGTGTCGACCTCTCCAACTAACATGCTTGTAAAACCTAAACCACAACTCTCTCAGTGCTCTGCATCCCTTGATTGAAAACTAAAAACCCGGGATGTCCAGCGAAGAAATCCTGCCCTGGGACTGTTATTTGTTCCAGCTGGCACATGCCTAAACACAGCCTTCAAAGCTTCTCCTCTGGGCTACAGGCCAAGCAAGAGCAGCAGCAAAGCAATCCAGGGCAGCCGAAACTTTGGCTGGGCCCCACCTCATGATTTTTTCCTACACCTCCATTTACAGCTACTCTTGCTGATCTGAAATCCATGGCAAAGCTACCATGGGCTTCATGGCATTTCCAGACATGAGGGCTGGCTGGCAGCACACATGTGAGCTGCCCATAACAGATGAACGAAATTATTCTGAAATTTATCCACCCACATCCTGGGCTACACATTTTACTGAGCATTTTATTTGACCTGAGAAAGAGACTCATTGCAAACGACATTATAAATTGCGTTTACCAGTCTCTCGGTTGATGTGTAGGGTCCATGAAAGCTTTCACTTACAAGTGCTGCTTCTCTCTGGAGAAGGGGTAAGAGAGGCGCTTCATGGTCTGGGGTTTGTGTTCCGCTACTTTTGGCTGGATGGGCTCTGTTATCTTCTGAATTACAGAATTAATCTTTTTCAGAAGACCATGGGTCTGGTTGATCTGATACATCTGAGCAGGCAAAGAGAAAAACAGTAAAACTTTATTGCCATTTGGTTGTCCATGAGCGAGAGCGAACTGTTAAGGAATAAATCATCAATTAAATAAATACATCACAATAAACTACTGAGGAGCATCGCTTAGCTTCTTGAAAACATTCAGAAAGACAGAGATGGATGGAAAAGTCAAACCAAGGCAATCAGAGGAAGCTTGTTGCTTTTCCTCTGAGCCAGAACATGGCCCATGTTTGATTCCAAATAATCAGACCAGGGTGTTCAACGGAGAGATATTCAGCACTGTCTCCTGAGACAGCAGCTCCTCTGGCATTATCTTGATGCAATGGGACAAAGAAAAAGGAGCTACAGAGCCCCCGTGCAAAACAACAGAAGTGGTCTCATCTCCTTATGGCTTTCATGAGGTTTCAGGAATTTCCCATCCTCCGTATAAAGGAATCAAAATATCTGGAATGGTCTGTTGCAGTTCTGTAGCACTAAAGGCAGGAATTATGTTAGCAGGTCACAGCAGAGGGTTCCAGGCTTCCTCCTCTGAGCCACACAAATTACGTGTGGGTCCAGGGCAGGGCTCCCACCACAGGAAGATGCTGAGCTGGAAATAAGGATTTAGGGGTCTGCGGGTGTCCTCAGGCTCATTGCTTCTCTCAGGCAATGCCTGCAGGCTTAGCTGACCTATTTCACACAGAGTGAAAAAAAAAAACAACACAAACCTAAAAAACCCCCAAAACACCTACAAAATGCCCATCTCGACTTTTCCTTTGTGGCAAAGCAGCTTTAACTGCAGGATAACTACAGATCGTTTTTTTTTAATCTAACGTGCTTCTGATTAAAATTGGCAGTAAGTGAGGCAATAACAGGGATTAATATGAAATCCAAAGCAAAAGCGTGGGTTTAGTATTGCAATAAACGATTCCGGGCTTTGAGACTGTCTCTTGCTCCATTATAGATTTCCCTCTGCAGTCTGGGACATGCACTTAGTATGTGCTTAAATATTAATCCCTCTCTAAGCTCTGCTCACTGAACAGGTAGCTATCCATCACTAATGATTTAGAACTGATGAAAATACATTGTCATTTTGTTAATGATATTTCAAATATTCTGAAAGGTAATTTATTTTGTGGTAGTCTCAACTCCTGCAAGCGTGACTAACGACGTTTATGGAGAGTCGCTAAACCCAGCGAGACTACAGCACACAAACTGTTACTCTTGTGTTCATTTTTAGCAGTCTAGCATTTCAGGTGAGAAAAAGTCTCCAAATTGCACACACAGATTTCATCATCAGTTTTCTTTTGAAACATGCTGAGAGGATGAGGCGTTGTATGAAGTCATTGCATCACATACAGATGGTGGTAGTGCTGGGAATTCTTGATTTCCAATTTCCAAACTTCCTTCCAGTTCTGCTGGCTGCCTCAACCCAGCAAGTTTTTGACTCTCATTTTCCATACGGATTAGGTAACTATTTATAAAAATGCTTGTGGGAAGAAAAGTCTACATTTGTAAGGTGCTCAGAGATAAGCATATGTTTAAACTATGCCTTCCTGAAGGAATAACAACAACAACAAAAATCAAGACTCACCTTTTTTGTGGGCATCTTGAGTTTAAGAAATTCTGCCTCTCGACACAATACGTTCCATGGTGCATGGATTTTTACAAATCCAATCCCATGGATTTTAGTCTTAAAAAAAAAAAAAGAGAGAGAGAAAAGGTTAGCAATAGGAGGAATTTAAATATCTTTCCCCTTGTGTTTCATACATATTTAAGGAATAAACAGGCTATAACACCAACATGATAAATCTCATTTGAGACAGCGAGTTTCTAACAACAGGACAATCACAGAACACTTGTCTGTGCCGAGCGGCTACAAAATGTGACTCAGAAATGCTATTGTCTTCCAGGACAATTACTACAAGGTTAAACGGCTGAAAGTTGTTTGGGAAGTAAAAGCTGACGACTATGGACATAAATACAGGCTAAGCCAGTTAAATTTGTAGCACAGGCACCCAGCCAAACGGTATGATTTCTTGAGAGCATTGTAATTAATGGAGCTGAGAGAGTCCCTGGTGCCTCCCAAAAGCTGCTCAGTATCTCAGAGGACCAGAACTGCGGTAAGAAAGAAGCAGCCTCAGATACAGATGTGAATACCTACATTAACACTGTAGATATTTTAATTAGGAAAATTGGTAGGAAGAATTCAGCAAAGCAAAAAGATGTTAACCCACTAGTTCTCTGAGCTCTGGCCGTGGGGGTTGGCTTCTGGCACTCCCACATACACCCGTGTTCACTCCCATGGGAGCAATCATTTCAAAACCATGGGACAAACATTATCAACCTCGCAGGCGTTCAGCAAGCAGAAGAGAAAGAAACTTTAATAAAGCTTTCTAACCTCGCTGCTTTACAAGCCCAGGCAGTTTTTATAATAACCAGCTTTCACACAACTGTATTCTGCACTGGCTTTCTAGAAATTCATGACTCAGAGGTAAATAACTGCCGGCCCTCCCATAAGGCACGGTTTTCAAACTACCTTTGAATTTACTTCACTGAGGAGAGTTTAAGTGACTTAGTAAGCATTAGCTGTTTTAGAAACTTTTGCTCTTTTTTTCCCCCCCCTTTTTTTTTTTTTTTTTCCCTTTTTTTTTTTTTTTTTTTCCTTTTTTTGCAATCAGTAAGGCCTCCCACACAACTCCAGGCCATGCTTTTCAAGCCCAGGAGATTGCAGGTTTTTCCCCCTACACTGATGTGCTGGACACGGAAGCTGACGTAAATCCCTTGCAGTTTGCTTTCATTTCTATATGTTCCTGCCCCAGTTTGGTATCTGGAACTGAAAGGACAGGGTTCTCTCTCTTCTGCGGTGTCCTGGATTGAACCCTGAGCCCCTCTGCATCATCTGAAATTGTGTTACACGTTACAGGTGGGGACCTCCCATCTTGCAAAGGATTTAAATATCTACGACTTGTTTACTCCCAGTTTACTACAACAACTTGCAAGTTGGATGGAAAGCAATTCTTATTTTCACTTGGGACAGACAAGTGAAAGGGTGGGGTTTTTTTGCATTAGACCATGCAAAATACATGCTTCTAATATATACACGCCATTATATACATGCCTGTAAATTGTGAATAATAGATGGCAGATTAATTGTTTTAGCACTTGGGCCTAGATGTTTAATCTCAACTTTTAGATCCTGTAAATAAAACCAGCATAAATGTTTACCCTCTCTCACAGGCGTATCGGTTGGATCAGTTAATTGTAATTGCTTTCTTTGAAATTAATACGCCTGTGCCTACTTCTACTAATCGCACACTGGCAGTACTTCACACACATCATTTTTTATATAGTCTAATGGTCTTTTAATAGAATATACTGGTTTCAGGGTACAGGTGAAAAGCGTGACAAGCTGTACTGTTCATATCTAAGAATGGAAAGAGCCAACTGTAGCGCAGACCCACGCGCTTGAGCTAGAGCCTGTACCAGAACCTCCTGAACAAATTTAATTCCCTTGAAGTCTTTACAGAGGTATAAAAAGGTCACTGTGCTTATCAGGTTTTTTTTCATCAGAACTGGAACCACCAGTGGATCCAAACCACAGCATACCGTAAACCCACCGCACTGGGATTAGTGCTCAGAACAATTTAAGCCTCACTTCTAGATACAGCAACACATCAACAAGCTGTGTTGCAACAGTAGATGCACCACGAGTCCTGGCCAAGGAAATTACGAAACTTCACCTCGTTGGGGCATTAACAACACCACAGCCCATTCCTGTGAAGCAAGTTAAATCGGTGAGTGAGGATAGTGCTGCCAGAACTGAAACCAAATTCTGGAAGAGTTGAGCTTCTGTAACCTCAATCAGAGCCAGGTTCACAGGAACGGCTCAGCATCTTCCAGGATTCGACCACCAGTTATCCTCCTCAGTTATTATTTGATCACTAGATATCCTCTTTAACCATTTGAAATGGCTCCTTACATCCTCATCGCGTTCCAGTTCCAGACCGGCCTCCACAAGGTTCCCCTCGTACTCTTCTCGGCGAAACCTCTTGTCGTCTTCGTGGTAATCCACGTGAGGTTCGCTCTCCCCCATTTCCAGCTGCACTCCCTTCCCGGGAAGTGGCTGGTCCTGCTTGGTGCTTCGGCCACTTGAATCATTGTGATGGACTCTCCTGGTGAGCGTCTTCCCTGACGAGGACTTCTTGTAATGATAAACTAAGATGTAGTCTACTTTTCTCTTGCCATCTCTGAAGTAGAGTCCATATTTGCAGTCGGCGTCTGGATTTTTGGATAGGGAATTTAATAACTGGAAGCAGGGAACGGGAGTGTGGAGAGAAGGAAAGAGGAGAAGAACAGTGAGTACACACACCAACACAGACACCAGCCAGACCATATCCTTGTATTAAAAATTCCCTCTTGCCTGGAGCACACAATGACCCCTCTTCAAACAGAATGCACAGAGGACGAGCCCCCCATCATGCTACTTAGTCAAAACAATTTTGCAAGTTAACACCTGCAATTTTACTGATAGCCAGCTGGGATTTTATTGGCCAGAAATAAATAGCTAAAATGACTGGGATTTAATCTAATTACCAGCATACTAGCTCATAAGTCAGCTACTTGGTGGGTTTGGTTTTCTCCTTTGGGGGTTAATCGCCACTAAGATCAGCTGTCCTCTCCCACCCAAGACATCTGCGTTTCAGTTCTGACAAACAGATTAATATCATGTGCAAACATTTCTCACTTCTCTTATCTATCGTTGCAAGTTTGGATCATCTGAGAAAGAGATCATCTTAGATACAGACTGAAGGGAGCCAGCTGGTCATGAAGCGCAGCCAAAAATGCAGATGGACCTCAGCCAAGGAAGTGGGTTCACTGCTAACTGAGCTCCTCACTTTTTTCCCCCACTTCTAAAACCTGTGTCGCTTTGCAGTCTGATGGTGGCAAAGGTTTGATTCCCATCTTGAATTAACACTGGGTAAATGTTGCGAGATGCAAGACATGTAAGACTGAAAACACAATTCCATCTCCAAGCATTTAT
Source organism: Apaloderma vittatum (assembly GCF_000703405.1). NCBI lineage: Eukaryota > Metazoa > Chordata > Aves > Trogoniformes > Trogonidae > Apaloderma > Apaloderma vittatum. Next base: position 34,534 of record NW_009703015.1, on the reverse strand, counting down.
CTGAAAACTTGCACAGAGCAACTGTAGGAACATAAAAAAGGACTAACAATTACTCACTTCTACTTTCAATAGCCCTTTTCATGCATAATTCATAAATCTACCCTTAGAGATGCATGGATCCTTAAAAAAAAAAAAGCAACACTACAAATTTGCATTCTTTTTTTGCAAAAAGAACAGGGACATTTTCTGGCTTTTAATTTTATAAAAGAGCATTAAGTCTCCATATAGGGAAAAAGACTTCTGCTCCAAATGACAGCAATTGGCGATCAGTTGCAAATCATATCAGTCAAAATCCATTTGGGATGTGCACACCTTCTGCTTATCTCATACACAAAACCGTGAATGTAAGTTGTTTGGAAAGAGGTGTTTCTAAGACAGCCCATTTTTTAAACCTCAGATGAAAGCTGAGCTTACTGTACAGTATATCATGGCAAATAGAGTCAAAACTTTACCGAAACTCACGTTTGTGCCCTATATAGATACTCCTATTTAGTTCTTTTAAGATAACTCATTGTATTTAGTTTTTAAAGGCTTATTATTTTTGAAGACTTAATATTTAAAGATCTTATTAATTAATTTAATTGATTAATTAATTAAATCTATACCTGAAAAACTGGGCTGAATGGATAAGATGTTCAGCTAAGAGGAAGGAGATAAAACACGCTAAGACTCAGACCCCAACCTCTTCCTACCCTGATTTTATGAGGAACGGCAGTTAGCTGCTAATAAATACAGGAAACAGTGAGGACTGAAGATGACAGCAGTGAGTGCACCATGTTTCTAACTGCTTGGGGAGCTCAGGAGAGATCAGTACATCCTGACCACAGCTCCTCTTCTGGAGCACTTCATGGCTGGAGAAAAGTGGCATGGGAAATCCCCAGTGTCCCCGTTCCTTTGAGCCACTGCCACCAGGAAAGGGACGTGTCACACTGCAGAAATAGACCTGAGAGCTTCTTCACATTTCTTTGAACTTTCCTGTTGAAAAGCTTGTGGGGACTCCCTGGTGATTGAGGAGAAGGTGCTGCAGTGCGGGTACTAAAGCCTCGATAAAGGTACTGGTCTATAAGAATGGCTATATTCCACTGCAAGAAGGACACAGCCATAAAAACTCAAAGAAGCTTGTGGGTCCCATTTTCAAGAAATAAATGGTTAGATTATTCTAAGGATGGGGTATTAAGGCTGAAAGGTACTCATAGGCCACATCTTTTCTCACAGTGCTGCTGTGCTGAAGATCACGTAAAGTTCATGCCACATCAGTTGTGAGTGAAATGAAGACATTTCAGTTTTATTATAGCAGGAGGAATGTTTACATTCTGTCAGAATAATTTCTCAATGCTCCCTCCCAATTAAGCACAAGCACAATCATAGAATCATGGAATGGCCTAGGGTGGAAGGGACCTTAGAGATCATTTAACCCAACCTCCCTGTCATGGGCAGGGACTCCTCTCAACTAGATCAGGCAACACATGGGGATCAATCAGTCAAGTATCACTTTTTCTGGTACATCTTTCCCCAGTGAGATCTGTTATACAGACCACTCCATCCCAATTCCTTCACCTGAATAAACTCCTTCTTCTGTGTTTATGAAACAACCACTTCATAGTCCTGTTGGGTATTCATAGCACTAACTTTAAAATCTGTGTTAAAGAATTTAACCAAGGCACAATTAAAGACACTGGAAACCTAACCTCTACCGTGTGCTACAGAATATTAACGTTACTTATGTTACGAACAGCTTTTGCATAAAATTTTAGACTTTTTTTTCCCCTGCTCTATATGGGCAAAGAGATTTAAAGGTTGCCACAGCTTTACTGCCAGATTGCTTACCCAGAGAACAGCCAAGCCCTTTTTATGCCACAGGTTAAACAAGGCTCACTTGCTTCTCTTTTTCATATCAAAGAACAAAACTTACTAAATTAGCATGTACTGTGGCTGGTGGCAACCCTCCTCAGCACCTCTGAAAAAGGGAGGCAGAGGATTTCAGAGCATCCTGGGAATGGAAAGAATGAGAAATAAGCTAAGGGGCAAAGCGCAGTGTGCCAGTTATGACACATCTGGCAAGTCCTTTACTCACTGTACTCTCGTGCTGGTCATATCCTATATCCTCGATAGCTCGGATGTTGATAATGTGGATCCCCTTCTCCTCAGCGGGCAGACAGGAGTATTTCTTGTTCACCCTCATTCCTGTCTCCTCTGGAGCCTCGTTGAGATCTTCTGGCAGAAAATCCACCCCATGAAACTCACTGTCTGTGTCTGAAAAGGAAAGAAGGAACAACTTCATCAAGACACTTCAGTCCCAACACTTGCTCCTCCCAGAGCCACCCAAAAGCTGAAACGTATCCTGTTCCTGCCTTCTTCTGCCAATGAGCCCTTGTGCAGGGCTCCCACCCCTTCTCCCTGCCTCCCTTCTCAGCTTTCCCATAGCCCTCTTCAGCCCAACCTATGTCTCCTTCTCCTCCTCCAAAGCAGCGCTCCATTCACTTCTCCTCTGCACTGCTGCCTCAGGATATGGTTACCGTATGGTTTCAAAGAATTATTATAGTTCTTGGGAGGAGAAGGAAAAAAAGAGGTGGGAGAAGGAAAAATAATCTGAGAATTAGCTGGCGGTACTCAGTGGCATGGTGTTTTCCCCTTTCAGTGGGCATTTTCTCCTTCAACACACACTTGTTCAAGTCAAAAAGCTAAGTAGTGGGGTTTTTCCTTAAGTACCTACATACTGCATCTGATTTACCGAACTGTTCTGATTTCAGTAGTCTTGAAAAATCTGACATTTTCTCCCTCTCAACCCTATATAGCTGGGCTAAAGGATTTAATATAAAAATCTCACTACAAGTTGAGCGACCATGTAACTGACAAAATGTGAAATAGCGTTTGCATATGTGCATTTATACAAGCAATAGAAGGCAAAGGTTTCCAAAATTTGATTTATTTTGACACTGAAGTAAAATACTGCAGCATTATGCCTTCTTCTAAAAGCACGTAGGAGCGGGATTTGCTTGCCTAAAGAATGAAGGTTAAAAAGAAATTTTAGAGTTTAGCCTTGAATGGAGGCTAAATTAACTCCTCAGAAAGAAAACAAACAATAAAAATATGCAGAGGAGCACGTTCTAATAGCAGCTATATTACAACAGTCTGTTGCTGCAACCAGTGTCTCTGGAGCAGATAGCAGGAGAAATTGTACAGAATTAGGCCAGTAGGAAAAATACTTCCCTCCTACCTAGAGCTGCCACTAACCTTATGATGAGGTGAGGACAGATAACACATTTTAATTATATCTTCTTCAGCAAACTACCCATCTGGATTTGGCTGAACTTCAGAGATAATGGGGAAGGAAGAGGCAGGGAATCAAGTTTGCAGATGATGTGAAACCGAGGAGCACGGCTGATAAGCTGGAGGGTTAAGTTTGCCACTGCGAGGGGTCCTGACAGGCTGGAAAAACAGGCTGGAAGCAGCCTCGTGCACCTCAACAGGTCCCACCCTTGGACAGACCAGTCTCAAGCACAAGCACAAACTGGACACGGACTGGAGAGAAAGCAGCTCTGCAGAAAAGGACCTGGGAGTCCTGGTGGAGAGGTTCATAGGGAGCGATCATCTTCCCCAGTGAAGGACAGCTGTGTGCTGGACTCCACTATTAAGAAAGCAGAGACAGCAGGTCTAAGGAAGAGATTTCCTCCTCTATTTGCAAGACCACAGCTAGAGTGCTGTGCCCAGTTTGGGCTCCTCAGCACAGGAAGGATGTTGACAGCCCTGAGCAAGGCCAGTGGAGGACCATCAAGATGGTCGGGGGGCTCAAGGACAGGAGGAGAGACAGAAAGATCTGCACTGAGGCAGCTCAAAGGAGAGAGGACAAATGATGGGGATCTATTCCTGCCTTCAGCTACCTCCTGAATAGCTGCAAACATGGCAGAGCCAGACTCTTCTCACAGGTGCACAGCAAAAGGATGGGACAGACACAAGTTGTAACAAGGGAAATTATGACCAGATATTAAAAAAAAAAATTGAAAAAAAATCTTAATTCTTTAACAAGAGTGATCACATAATGTTCAAAGGGCCCAGTGAAGATGCAAAACTCTGTCCAATCCTGGAGATGGTCAGAGCTTGACTACACATGGTCCTAAGCAACCTGACCCAACTTTAATATTGGGAGGGCACTGCATGAACCTGCGATCTGGGTTCCTCACGGTGACATGCAGGAGGCAGCATGGGCAAAACCCTGCAGCAGCAGAGGAGGAAGGTGTGGCCGAAGCCTTGGCACATTTCTTGAGCTCATCAGAGTAAGATAAACACTATTAGTACGAAAGTCATGCTTCTCTGCGATTCACAAACACCACGGGTTTGTGGATCTTCATTTCAGTTCCCTTATCTGGGAAATCTTCTGCCCCAAGCGACTCCCTGCAAGCTGCCCACTTTCCTAGGAACTGCAACGCTCAGTAACACCACCAGCTTTGCATAAAATCTGGGCAGCAATTAGCCTGCCATATTTCATGTGCACGGCCTGTAACACTCACATCTCTGCAGATCCGTGCTGCTCTTCTTGGCTTTTCTTTAAAATTCTCAAACGGTTATCTCAGACAAGATGCCAGGCGTGCGATCTTGGGGCAGCAGCCTCAAACTCAGTAAATCACCCGAATAACCATTTGTAATAGTCAAAGCAGCTTTTTACAGGCTAACTTAGAGTTGCAGCCAAAAAAATCAGCCTTCTCATGGGAGTGATTAGCATGTTTGCAACAACTCCCTACATACATATGCTTTTTCCCAAGATACATATGCATATACACACACCCTGAACACATGGGAATTGACACAAATGCCATTAGCTGCAGAATCCTGGGGTTGGACTAGATGATCTTTTGAGGTCCCGTCCAACCCCTAACATTCTGTGATTCTGTGATACTCAAGCTTTTCTTCTATAGTTGTAAAATACTCATATAACAACACAACAACTTTTGGAACGCCGTAAGCAAAACCACCTGCATTTTTATTTGGAAGAATGCCTGAAGAAAAACCCCCATAATAGCTTAATTGCTGTCAAAGCCTCTCTCTTTGTTCCTCCTTTCAGGTAAGTACTACATAAAACCCAGTCACTTTAGCAGATTACAAAGGATACTAGAAGAGAAGCACCTTTGTCTGACTCTGAGTATTTTGTGTATCTCCTAAAGGATATGAGAAATCACAAGCTTCACTGAGTCCAGATGAGCTCCCTGTGCTCTGGAGCTCCACTTCTGAGCAGCATTTGTTAAGTCCATGGCACGGAGCAAGGAGACCTGCTCAAGTGATTCAGTCCTATTGTGCAAGCCCAAACAATCTCCCAGCCACAGGCGTATATTTACATTTCTGTTTACACATCGGTAACCTGGCAATATTGGAAAGAACAAATAGGCAACAGGTAGGCAATGAATCACACAATTTTGGTTGATTATGACTGCCGGAAAAGATGTGAAATGCGAGAACTTAATTGATACAATCTTAATTACAACAACTTGCATTTCTCTACTTCAAGATGATGTCAGGATTTAATGCTAAGAAAAGCCATCCAAACCACTTTGGTAATTACAAATGCACAGGGATTATAAGTTGTTCACTTATGCTGATCTGGCAGAGGTCAAAGCATTCTGTTGTAGAACACAAAGCATCTTTTTATATGGAATAGAGTGTTTTAAAGACTTAAATAAACAAGTATCCATTTTGCATTAATCATATTAAACAATGACAATAATTTAATCTCAAAATAAATTCATGTTCAAAATTATTTATGGCAAGACAGTAGATGTAATATGAAGAGCACAAAGTGCATTAAATATCCTAATTCAGCCAGAGTCACATTTTAACCTCTTTGTTGAGAGCTGAAAGAGGAGAGTATTGTGCAAATCGCTAGCTTTGCTGCCTTCTAACACTGACTAACCCTCTCTCTTCTTTTTACTAACCATAAAATGCTACAACAAAGACTTGAAGAAGTGCTCACTGTATTTCAACACAGAAATGTCACCAATCAGCCCTTTCTCCTCTGCATCCACAGCTGGTGTTCAGAAATCCCTGGATTCAGACACAGCAGAAGCTCTGAGTATTCCTGGGACACAGGCTCAGATCCACTCGATGCTTCCCTTACACTTCATTACGTATTGCTTTGTCATTTGCCAATATTTGCTAAGAATCGCAGGACACCCTGCCAAGCATAGAATGTCCAATGATACACCTCAGACACGTACAGAACTTTTACTTTCCTTAGCACAGGCACTGCCAGGTAATTCCCGTATTTGCTGTTAACAAGCCCGTATTTTTCATAGCTTAAACAACAAAAGAACAGGCTTTTAGGCAGCACTTGTTTTTAGGAACAGCTCCATTAAGGAAGTCACGAACACACACAAATTTGTATGTGAGAAAAATAACATACACACACACATATAAATGCAGGTTGTATATTTTGTTATACTATGCTCCTTTTACAGCAGAAATGCTAGTGTATGCAATATGTCACTTTTTTTTTTTTTGCATTTGTGTTCTTTTCAAAAAACATTGACAGATCCTGCGAGAAACATGCATTAATGTGGTTTTGCTTACTACATATTGCCCCCTAGCAGCAGAATCCTCCAGCATGTTCTTGCTCATTTCTAACTTCCAGTATCTTCTAAATTCAAAGCTACAGGTAAACCCTTGGAATAAAACGAAAATAATAATTGTTACAAGCGACTCTCCTTTTACTTCCTTTTTTTTTTTTTTTGCCAACCCATATATTAAAATGCTGTCACATTTGGAGGCCAAAATCCCTGCTTCGTCCTCAGGAAAAATGAAGCAAGGCAAATGTCAAGGGAGCCTCAGCGTGCCACCCCACCAGCACGTCTCATTCCTGACCCATGGGTCATCCCTGCTGGCCCGTGTGGCTCTGCCCTGGGAGCGCCAGCGAGGATCCCCGCGGCTGGCAGCAAGGGGAGGGCTTTTTTTGGGACTCTGACACCTGTTTACGAGGCACTGGCCTGAGACCAACAGCCGGGTCAGCAACTGCAGAGCTCTCCAAGGAGCACTCATACGTGTCCTGAACTTTTGTTCCGTTCAAAATCCAGAAGTTAGGCGCTGATTAGATCCGCATCTGTGACCCTTCGATTTACATTTTCCCCAGCTGTGAGCAGCTGGGCGTTACTCCTGGAGATGCGGGAGGTTGCACTGATGCCATCAACCAGCCTGGCGGGCAAAGGGCTGCTCTAAAAGGCCACGGACCTACACCCCCAGGGCAAGATTAAGGCTTTCAGGGATGCTGACACCTCCTGCCCATCGGTCTGAAGAGAAGAGGTTCCCTGCCCCTTTCACCTTTTGCAAGCACCATGCAAAGGGCTGCTCTAAAAGGCCACGGACCTACGCCCCCAGGGCAAGATTAAGGCTTTTCAGGGATGCTGACACCTCCTGCCCACCGGTCTGAAGAGAAGGGGTTCCCTGCCCCTTTCACCTTCTGCAAGAACTATAATGAGCAGGAGACCCTGCAACTCGCCCATTGCCTTGGGTTTCACAATTATTGTAAAACTTGGCTGCAGCCTAGGTCTGTGCAGGGTATTACCTTAATGAAGCAAACAGGAGGTTATGACCTAGCCCATTAAAAAAAAAAAAAAAAGATCATTGTTTGGCAAAATGAAACTTAGGTTCCAAGGGCTGTTCCCTTCACAGAAGAGAAATACCTTTAAAACAGGACAATCTTAATATACTTTTGCATTACAGTGAATGGCAGAGGCCATTCAGAGACTTTGAGTCCAGTATTTGGGAGTCCAAAAATCAACTCTTGTCACATGGGTGGAGAAAAATCAGCTTCTGGCAGGATTATTTGAAACATCAGCTTGCTTAGTTACATATTTCTCAGTACTGACTTATCCACGGTGGGTCTCTAGAGTGGGGTTGCAGCTTTCCTGGAAGGCTGTCTCCAGCTTTAAAGTTATTGATCTATTATTAACAGCAGCATGTTAAAAGAAGGTTAAAAGGATGCACAACTATGACATCATTTCTATTTCTGCCCTTCTATTTTTATTTTTAAAGATTAATTTACCCTCTTTGCAGTACGTGGCCCTAGGCTTGAACACACCTGACACAACCCTTGTGAAACGTAAAAACAAAGAGCAAAAAAGCACCTAAAAATCATAATCATAATAAAACAAACATTTTGGTTGACATGGCATTTTAAACAGCACATAAAGGACCAGCAATGTAAGTTCTACCACAACAAGACTCATACTGCCCATTTATTTAGACCCTGGAAAATCCCACATTTTATAAAAACACATAAAGCGCCCTCCTCCTCCCCCCTCCAAGACAAACTACCAACAAGTATTAATTTAACTTTAATCTATTAAGTAAGGCTGTTTTCAGACCTATTTCTAAAATACTTAAATTACGCACTCTTCTTCTACTGGACACTGGAAAAATATTTCAGATCTGCTTCCGCTGTTATTCCTCAAAAGGCAGCATTAAAACCATGCTCAAGTCCACCGCAGATCGTTCTGTAATTTGATAGTACTTCACAGCAAAACAGACAAAATGAGTAATATTCCGCTCCCAGATACTTTGCTAAACACACAGTATAATTTTTGCAACATTTTCTTTTGTATTCTGTGTTAGCTTTGATGGGAGCAGAAGCACTGGTGTGATTCACTGAAATGCATCAGGACTAAAGGTTTTAATCCTCTTTCTTAAGCAAGTTACTGCTGACTTCCAAAATACATGCTGATGACTTTCCTGAACGCGCTCTGCAATGTCGTATCCCGAGTTACATGTATGGTGGGAAATGAATCTGTGCTCTATGACTCCTGTTAGTTATCTTTTGAGGGGTTATGATACACCATTATGTTTGCGTGTTCCAAGGGAAGGCAGGTTGTGCCAACGGGAGCAATAAATTGAAAGGAAAAAAAAATTACTAAAAAAGAGATTATGAGGAGAGAACTGGTATGTATTGGGACAATGCATAGCAAAACTCCAACAGCAGCTTTTAAAGGTATCTAAATACCTAATTAAAACACTAAGTATATTTTTCTTTACCAGGCTATTACAAACAGCTCCTTATACCAACCAGGTGAAAATGAAGATCCAGAGATTATCAGTTTTACTGTTAAAACCTCAGTCATAGACTGTAACCTGTGGCTGAGGCCGTGGCACGTACCAACTGGCAACGCTGCTCCTGATCCAAGAGGTTTCCCATTTAAACTCCTAATCTCAAACCACTTGCACTCATGTTTAAATTTCCATGCATCAAAGCAGTGAGGGCGTTCAGACCGCACAGGCAAGGATGCCTTGGAAGGCTTTGCCAACCCGACAAAGATGTTTTTGACTACAGTCACCATGTTCAAGCAACCACAGCCCTGCGCTGGCTCCCAGTGGCTCTGGGTGGGGTCGGGCTTTTTATGGCAGAGCTCCACCTTACATATGTTCTTGGGGTGTGCCAAAGCAGGTGGAGCTCATTCGATAGCGAGATGGCGGTAGGCGATATTCATGCAAGGTCCCAGTGCAGTCTCTAGCTCTGTGCTCTTAGAGGAAATAAGAAAAAAAATCAAAATCCTCCATTGAGCAAAAGCTTGGTTCTAGCAAGTTTTCTTCACATCCCTGCAGTTTTAACTCGGATGCAGAGCAACAAAAAAAGCGCTAAGTTTCACTGGCAATTGAAATATTCTCTCTCCCTGAGCAACTGAATGCAAATCGATGAAGGGGAAAGCTCTATTAACTCCTGTCTATCCATGAGAACACCACTCCCTTCTCCTCCAGTCTTGAACTCAGTTGAGGCACACTGGAGGCAGAATACTTAAGAAGTGACTACGCAACCAGGCAGTCTCCTCTTTCCTTTTAAGTAAGAGCTGAGATCTGACAGACACAAAGAGCCTGATCCTCCAGGAAGGTGCCACGTGCCAGCCAGCTCGCTTGCCCTGTGCCAGAGGATGCAGAAACACACGCTGCAGGAAAACAAGATACTCCTGCTTAGGATTCCTGGTGGTCCCATCTCAAGTGGCTAAATTCTTGGAGCAGAAAACTAACGCATCAGCAGAGCAGGGCCAGCAAGAGGAAGGATTGGGCCAGCAACTTGGTAAGGCATTTGGAGACCCCCACATGAAAGGCACACTTGAAATGTTTGAGCCGAGATAGACATTCTTTGCAGTTTGGCCTTCGGAAGGGAAGGCGACGATGACAGCAGCGCTGAGCCCAGACTCAACAAGTCTCTTTCTCAATGAGCTTTTGACAGTCTTTACTATCTAGTACATCTTCATCTCAAAGGAGCAGTAGTCAAGGCCCAGTCCAAGCATGAACTGTGCCCTGTAGGTTTTGTAACAGTGGGCAGACTTACAAAAAAAAGCCTGGATTATCCACACTGGTCAATCTACATCTGCCACCAAACACCAAAGGGGAGGAAATTGCCATGAAATTACTGTTGACTATAAAATGGAAAGAAGCAGAGCATGGAGGGCTCTGTGAGGGTTGCAGGTGGTCAAAGGTGACTGGGCCAAAATCTCTACCCAGGTTACATTCCTAATTTGCTCGTTTGTTCTGCAGCAGTACTTTTGCAAAAGGAGCTCAGAAGCCACACCACGTTGTAGAAGGAGATTGCTGCATGAGGGCAGTCACGTCCACAGCCAGCATGCCGGCACTTAACACCCCCTCCCAAAAACCCCCAAATGAAAACAACACCAAAATTCAGTGAGTTCATGTCATGAGAACCTAAGACAGGCATGTATTGAACGGTCATTGTGTTCAACTCACATACAAAGAAGGATATCTTGGCAAAATGAAGGATATGTCCTCCAAAAAAAAGGGACAATTTTCCTAATTGTTAAGAGGATCATGTACGACACGAATGCACTAATGAAATCAAAAATAACAAAAGGCAACTATAGCCCAGTATGTTATCTTCAATAAGGGAGATTAAAAAAAAAAAAGGGAGAGTCCTTTCTGTCTTGTTCACCATTCTTTGAGAAATCATCCCCAGAAAGAGACTGACCACTACAAGTATCACCAGGTGGGCATTAGTCTTCCTATGAGATACTCTCAATACTCTCTTTAGTACAAGGCATAAATCCTCCTCCCTGGAGGAAACCACGCTGAGCACCACAAACATATGACCCACCAGAACAAAAACTATAAATTATGTAATTTCAAACAGCATGTCTCTTTTGTAGCCAAATTCCCAAATTATAACTGTTCCATAATGGCCCAGCAAGTGAATGGTATTGGTCGCTCCTGGACTGTTCAATGTAAGGCTCCACCACTAAATGTTTTATTTTTTTAAAGTGTTTCTCCAGTTCCAAGACTTTGGCAAAATACCACCATGAAGCAGACCAAAACGCATCACAGCCACGCGGTCGGTGATGGTCAGCCTGAAGATGCTCTGGGTAAGAAAGGAAACTGCAACTCCTGCCAAGAGCAACCATTTGACATCAACGCAGATAGAGAGAAGGAGAGAAAACAATATTTGTTTTCATATTTCTCAAGAAAGACATTGAAGATATTGCAACCTTGTTATTTATTGAGGGCCAAGGTTTCATCCTAGAATTTAGGAGAGGAATTTATTTTCCGCTAAAGTGTGATTACGTTTATAAGCTTAAGACAAGGTTTTATTGCGCTTTTCTGTTTTGGTTAGCAGAATAATATTTCATATGCTGTCTTTTCTTTTTTTCAAAAAAGGAAAATGTTCTGCTCATTTATCTGGTAAATGTTTATCAGTTCAGTGAGAAAAAAACCTAAACAATGGAACAAAATGGAATTAAACTTTAATATATTGGTTATCTTCAAACACTGAAACATTTAGAAAAACAATACTCTGCATGAAAAAAAAAATGCTTGTTTTACCAAAATATTTATAGAAGTAGTTTCTTTGGATACTGTCCTTTAGTATATTTGTTATTCCATGAACGTTTTCAAAATATATTGTAAACTGCTATTTGAAAGCTTTATCATATTTTAGCAATACCTACTCTGTGCTGGCTGGTTAGTTCAACCAGTTTACAAAATACATTTTTCCCATCTAGGTTTCTAGTCTCATGAATAGTCTCTTCTATTTTTTTTTTTAATTTTCAAGCTCTTCAGAAATTACTGGGAAGTGATGGCTTTTAAAATTGCAACTATTTAATTGCCCTGACCACAGTAATGATGTCAACGCTGGTATTTAAAGGAATAGAGGGCAACTATGTAAGTATGAAAGAAGGTGGCACAATTCTGACTGATTTTGAATTTAAGGGAGGTAGCTCGCTAGTAACGTCCTTGAACTGTTTGCTCTACTAACCTTTCGGATGTCTGGAACCCATAGCTGTTGCTATTTTTTTATTATGACTTGTCTATGTATGGGAGACATTCTGTGAAGTGATGTGATAAAGCAACAGTGGAACAGGTGTCCCCACGCTGGATCAGCTATTGCACGACGCATTAATTTGAGGGACATACCATATTTAAAATATGGGAACCAGTTGCAGCGGTTCAACAAAATTCCTAGGGGGATATATTTTTATTTTCACGTTTTTGCTCTCCACGAACACCTTTCCACCAGCTGCTTGGTACAGAGGTCCCAAGGGGCAGGCACCTCACCTGACTCTACAGCCCCAGGGCATCGCCCGCAGCCAGCCCCCGCGCGAACGCACATGCCCAGCCCTGTTCACCTCCTTCACACAATAAATACCTCCAGAAAAACAAGACGATCTTCCAAGCGATGTAAATTTGTCTCTTGCCAACCTGGGAGCCATAGAGAAGCATCCCAAGCATGCTCTTCCTGGGATAAAATGCACATGCAGTTCATTTCCCCTGGCTTTACAGCTCAATATACTGGGGTGCGAGGTGTGTGCAAATTGGTGGGGCCCTTGGTTAGGGAAAGCTATGTCAGACCTCCTCCCTAAAGAACAGCTTCCATCCAAGCAGCTCCTCCAGCAGTGAGGAGAGCAGGCTGAAGTATGGGCGTCTTGTGCATCACGAATTCATACAATAAAAAAGGATATTAGTGCCCCCAAACAGTGAACAGTGACTCCACCTCTATCAATAACCACACCTACTTATGTGAAGAAATATTTCAACACGTGATGTTGCTGAATCTATTTATTTTCTTTGCCTAATTTTAACACAAGCGTGATCTTCGTTTATATGAAGCTGAGACTTCTTTCCTAATAACTTTGGTCTCTGACTATATTCCTTCAGGAAGTATTTATAATTCAGATCAACAGTTTATATTCCTTATTCCTTCCCTACCTGCCGGCTGGTTCTTGCCTGAGAAGCCCTTGTGACCAAAGGCAGGAAGGACAGTGAATGCCACCACAGCACAGCTACAGACAAAACAGTCCAGCAAGATGCTTCAAGGGAACTCCAGAGAATACAGAAAGTCTTCTTGATTTGTGTCCCACAACAATACATCACAAAATTGTATTTTGTGGAAGGCTGGATGCTCTAATGTCACTGAAAATCAGAGCAAGTATAAGTGATGTGTATGACTTCACCCAGTTTAAAGCTTTTGGAGTGCCCGTCCTCACAGAGGAAAATATCTAGAGACCAACGTTGTCACGTGATGTTCCAGTAGAAAAAAAAACCAAAACAACAAACTGCCTCATCACACCTCCTCCACTCCCTGTAACGATTCCCATAGTGCACTATCGGGATCTCCCTGGACAAAAAAAATATCAAGCGCTTTCTCTGCTAATCTTTCCATTCGCTAATCAGCCCTCAGGCTCTTAGAAGGGACTCAGCCTGTGACCTTTTAAACAAGATTTAAGAAGCCAAGCACCAAAATCAGCCAATTACAGAAAAATCTCTATCTGAAGTGCTATTTGTCATAGTAAAATAATTACTTGCTGGTTTGACAGAAAGGGACACATCTTGCTAATCTTGAGGCTTTTTAGCACTTGTATCCTGTTTGGCTTCTCTCCTTATGCCTATTTATTTGGGAAATTTATGGTGCGATTCCCGGAGGTTTGGATGGCGGATCGCTTACCCACTTCAATAAACAATCTGGAGTACTGTTTAAATATGGAAACGCTTAGGAGCAGCCCAACCAGTGACTGTGCTATGCCTTAGGAAACCTCAGCCCTTCTGGACAGAGCTTTGCTTCTTCACCATCAGGGACCAAACGAGGTGCGCTAGGTTGCAGTCCTCATGGGTGCAACAGCTGGCAATTTGAGCTGGGCTGCCAAGCTTCCGCAATCCTAAAATAAGTCAGTATCCCCACCACTGGCATGAGGTCCATTCTCCCCTTGAGCTGGAGTCTCTTTCTTCTGGTTTGTGAGAGAATACTTTTGGGTTTAGTATTTACCGATAGTTCTGCCTTCTCCTTACTTTGTAGGTACCAAAGACATGGGTGTTTCTGTTTCAGTCCCAGCGACACTAAATTTCTCAAACTTTTCAGAGAATGTGAAGTATAGCCACATAAAACATGGAAAACCGCACCTGGCCAAACCTTTCTTCAGCTTTCTAAATCTATTCTGTTGCCTAAATTCCCGTAAAAAACATCTCCTCTCAGAAACTGGACTTGCCCACCATGAGGATGTGTGATTCCCTCTGCTGGAGGAGGTGAAGGTGATTAGCTGAGAATCTTCTGAGTGTTTATACTACTGCCTCATGACCCTCACTCCTCAAGAAAACCAGCTGAGATTTTTCTTGCTCAACCTCTAGAAAACCTCACCTGGTACATCAGCTCCTCCCTTGTGTGTCAGTTATGGGACAACCTTGTAAATCTTGTCTTCCTTGTGCAGAAATTGTTTTTACTACAGGTAACAATTTCAAGCTGCTGGATTGCCCAATCTCCCTCATGATGTTGTAAGAAACTGCTAAGACAAGAGTCTTCCGCTCCCACAGTCACCTGCGTCTTGTTCTTGGGAGGCACTTTCTGTTGAGAACTTTTAGTCGCTACTGGCAGCAGAGGAGCTCTCAAGAGCAGAAGAGCAGAAAACAGCATCAAACCAACGTGCAGCGAACCCCTCATGATCAAAACGCTCACCCACTGCCTGTCCACCCTGTGACCAAAAGCAACGGGATGTCTTGATTTCAAGGAACACCCATAAAAATATCCTTCCTATGACTGTAACTCCTTTACAGGGCTCTCAGTACAGTGGAAGGTAGTTTGTGCTCAAACATAGGCTGTTCCTAATCTTCTCCAGAGGTACCACATGGTAGGTCTACATTGCCTGCAGTACTCATCACCCCCTACCTCAGAAACATGAACTCGAACTTTAAATGGATGGAAAATGATGGAGGGGATGGTGGCAATGATAGAGGGAGAAGTCTGTCTTTCTAGAAGACAATAAAAAAAAACCTTGGGTGGTTTAATCTAGAAAACTCCACCTTCATTACCCTCTTTTCCTGCTCCCCTAGTTGGGCAGCTGAGAAGCCAAACGGCAAGTGCACGTGTGATTACATTAACATTTCAAAAACCCAAAAATGATCATGAGAGATGAGACTCCAGATCAGAGGCATGAGGTTCATATCAGAGCAGTGGAGGCAAAAAAAAGAAAATAAGTAAATAAATAATTATTTTTTTTTTAAATCAAACTATTTTTATAATGGTACTTGAGAAATTTATGAATGGGATTCTGTGATGTGGTTGCCCAAAATAGCAAAGATTTGGACATGATGACCCAGGAGTTCCTGAAAGCAGCTGGCACAGAGGCCACGTGTACACAGAGGGTTTCCCACTGTTTCCTTTCCCTTCCTGTAAGATGGACTTTTCCATCCCAGTTACAAATGAATTTCACCATTAACATAGGGCACCTGAGAAGAGGACAAAGGTAATGAATATTCCCCCCAAACAATAATTCTGCCTAGAAAACCAGATGGAAGTCTGCAAACCCCCTTGGCCTAATGTCTCACTTCCACTACTTTCTTCTCAGACATGTTTTCTTGGATTTCTCCTCGTTTTCATTGCTCTCCTTTCAGCTTTAGGCTGTATGATACATGGTTCTCCTACAAAAAGAGGTTCAAAACTGGATAAAGTACTCCAGGTCAGGCTTTTCCAGCCCTGAGCAGAATTACTACATGTTCCCTACAACATAAGATATTGTTAATTTATGCTTAGTTTATGACTTGTAGACCCTTGTCTAGAAACTGCTAATTATTCCTACCCAGATGGAGTATTTTGCACTTGTCTGGTTCTCATCCCAAGCCATGGGAGCACATCCTTTTCCAGGAAGATAAGCAATAACAAGCAACAACAAGTCTGGTTTAACAATTTAAGATTTAAGGCTCTTAGAACCGGGTCCAAAACTCCCCAGACACATAACACACAACGCTGAAGGGCAAATACACTCACTTTACTGGTTCAAGTTTCAAGAAATGTTAGATTTATTATCAACTGTCCTGCCACGGCCAGCTTAAAGCTGGTATAGAGGAAGAGAGCTTCCGTTAACTCATTGGGGAGCTTTTTGAGCAACTTGATAGAAACAGAAACTATGTGCCCATACTCAAAGAAAACAAAAGCAGTACTTTTAAGTGACCTGACAGTCCTCAGATCCAATATCTATAATTACAGAATCAGGGCAAAAGTTTGGTTTTGACATAGTAAAACTTAGGTTCATAGATACTGGAGGAGATTTTTTCTCTGCAAACACGAGAGCATGTCTGGTGCAAGATCAGAAAAGAGAAGTTACAGTAACACACATGCTAATTATACTGAAAAACAATGAGCGCTCCAGAACAGATAATAATGAGAAATGAACACTGAAGGAAACTTTGATGTACTTCTTAGATAACTGTGGTACTTTAAAACTGGATTCAGTTCAAACACTTCAAACATCTCAGTCCGAGATCTACATTTCAGATTGAGAATGTGTTGATGTAGATTTTAAAATAAATAGACGCTGGAGCAGAACACAAACACGGATGAAAACAAAACAAAGCAACCCTCTCCAGTTAAGGCTCCCCTATTCAAACAGCTTTAAACCCACTTCTCCTTCATGGAAGCTAAATCCCGATGAAAAATTCTACTGAAGTCGTTCTTAATAATTCAGTTTGCAGCCTGCGTTGGCCGAGACACGTGTTGACTCAGTGCAATTTGAGTCGTGGGGACAAGCTGGGTCAGACTGCTAGCTCCCGCTCCGACCACTCGACTACGACGCCTTCGATATGAAGAAACTGAAAACAAGTCAGTACAACACTAAGGGCATGTCAATCCTGCATATATTTAAGCAGGACGTTCCCCTCAGTGATGCTAAATAAACACCTAGGTCGGTCTGGGTCATTACTGACTAACCCGTAGGACCGCGTTGAAAAGGTGTTTCCAAAAGCATCAGCACTGCAGTAGTGACAAGGATGAGGAATAACAGCACAAAGCAAAAGGATGGAAATTTGGAGTCATCCAAGCTTCTTCAAACACAGCAATTTTTTTTAATACTCCCACATAGCAATAAAATATTTTTCTATAACAGCCTTCATGAGGAATTCACCTGAGACAAAACTAAACAGACATCTTAAGGTTTTCAAAGACTGCAACTGAATGAAGTAAGTGAACATAAAAGCCATCACAGGAAAAAAGAAAAAAAATCCAGCAGCAACAGCCCTCAGTCCCTTCATTTACACAGCAATAATGTCCATGTGACACGCTTCATTCTCATTTGCTGCAACTAAGCCAAGGAAACTGGAATTTTTCGCTACCATGGTGTAATTTTGACGGCCTCAGGAATCACAAAAAACCCATAAAATAATTTTCAGTATACCATGAAAGTTCTGGAAATGATATTAACAACATAGAATAATTTCCCCCTACTTTCCCCACCTACGTTTCCTGCATTAAGTTCAAAATTTCTACGAAAGCCTCAGCTGGGGGCATGGAGAGCACAACTGGAACATGTCCATGAGCTCCACAAAATATTAACATATAGACAAAATTTTAAAACACCCGACATAAAAAGTACAAAATGGCATGCATGGTCAGATTACCCTTCAGGAACAATAGGTGCCAGCACCTGTGGGACTGCTTATGAAATTTGCCATTAAATTTAAACACTTCAGAGCATGGAGCAGAGCCCGTCTTGCTCTCCTGTCACTATGAACAGTTTTAATTCCGTTGCTGAAGGGAGACTAAGAGCTCCAGGGATGAGTAGACCCAGATTTTGAATGGGACCACCCGTGTTCCTTAAGTTATACACACGCTCTGTGAACTACAGCTTTCCAAAATGAAGCAAATTAACCAGCGGCTCTCATTAACGCAGCCAACCTTAAGGACATTTGAAGCGAGGGCACAGCGTGGGGCATCAGAGGGGAGACGGGGCGCTCTCGGTTGCAAGTATGCACGGGCTTACTGCCACCAAAACGTCCTGACACGTTTCCATCATGTTATTTTCAAAACAGCTGCTGCCCACTGGTGCTGTCAAAGTGTTTAATTACATTAGGTGAGCGCCGCGAGCCCGCTGCTCCTCCTGCGTGCCATCAGCACGGCCACCGAGACGGGCACCCTCTTGCCCCGGGTGAGAAGACGCAGACCACGGCAGTGTCCTGCAAAGCGGGTCCTTCCTGGCACCTCCACAATTTACTTACTGCTAGAGTCTATCCCTTGACCTCGGTGGAGTTTTGGTGCCTATCTTCCAACGCGACGTTTCTGAAACTACCCAAACAAGCAGCGTATGAAATTCGAACGCATACCACTATGAACATCGGTTTAACGTGTCCTTTCCTTAAGAGGCAAAGGAATCAGCTCTCATTTTATTTTCAGGGTGCAATAGCAGCTGGTACCAAGGAAAACAGAGGTGGAAATACTTTTCTAAAGCCCTTTCCAAAACATTTGGATCTACATGCTGGATGACAGAGCATGTCCACACACTACGCGATGCTGAGAGCAGACCAGGGATTTTGCATTTCAGAGCCAGTTGGGAGTTAAACGTTTCCAGCAAAGGGGCAGCCTGTATTTTTTTCAATCAATTACCTGCCTACTGGAGCCGAGTTACAGCCAGTAGAAAACACTAATATAAGAAATCCTACAGTTCATCATTTGAATGCATAAATCCAGTGAGGCAAAGAGCATCTTCCCCTCTGACCCAAAGTCGTGTTCCTGGATCCCACACTGCAACGCCCCTGGCAGCAAGTTGTGCACACAGGGCAGCTTTAAAGAGAAGAAACAGTATCAGTGTGCCTCCTATGTTTATAATTATAGCTTTAATAACATTCCACCTCCTTTCTAATTTTTCTTCCAGGCTCCCTTTTTGGCCTTTTCTCAGTGACAGCCTCTCACAGACATTTCCAGACTGCAGCACATACTTGGGTGACTATCGGTTTCGTTCACTCCAGATTTTTCCTTGATGGTTCCCCCCAAAGAATAAATAAAAGCATCAAGTTACTCCCTCATAAAGCATTATAAAGAGGATTTAAAGGATAAACTTCTCTTCAGCAATCTCAGAAAGGTTTAGTATAGCAGCAGGTTTTAAACATCTACGTACGCACCCCTCTGTTTGCTTTTAAGTGGACTTTTTGAATAGGTTTAAGTTTTACATGCATTGATTAAGCAATGACAGAATCCAAATTTCAAGCTGTCAGATCACTGCGTAAGTTAGGGTGGAAAGAAGCAAGTCCAAGGAAAGGTGAAGGTTGCATGTAGCAGACTCAGAAATGATGAATCGACTATTTAAACAAGAGAATGTTGAGAACGGAGCAAAATCTTCTGATGTGCTAGGGCTGGTATTGCTGTAGGATCCCTGCTTCTGAAACCACAGACAGGGGAAAGCAAAATGCTTTATTGAGTGCTACAGATATAACCCTCACGGTCCAAGATCAAAATTTTACTATACAAATGCAGTGAGGCAAGATGGATCTTCTCCTCTTTTTTTAACAGGGTTCCTTCATTCTATGCTGCACACACCCACTGCTGCAAAACATCATTAAACAGAACAAACACAAAGTGACCTATGTAAAGAGCTTAGAGGGTTCAAGAAGGTCTCTGATGTGTTTTACAAAAACAGCCTCTCAAACAACACTTTACCAAGCAACCTAGAACTCAGTCATTTTGAACCTGAAAGAAATCTATTTGGGGGCAAATTTTCCTCTCTCTGCTTGGGCTAAGGCTTCTTGCTCCCTTCTTGGAGGAGGCTGTGGGACATGCCTGGGGGCAGACTGTGCCTTGGGGAGCTCCAGCCTACAGGAACACACCATTTTGCCACGGCAAATTTCTGTGCCCCTCAACTATTCCGATGCCTCCCCTATTGACTGTGCCACAGATTTATAAGAAATCAGTCTCTGTAACACGGGAAGCTATAAAAGACAGCACATCACCCATGTTTACCCACTTTCAAGAACTCTGATAAAAAAAATCGCCTTCTTCCCAGGTGCAGCCTCTCTGGAGAGCCCTTATGCTCCCACATTGGTCCCCAAGACTCTTACATCTCTTCTGGTCCTGAATCCTCCATCCCAAAGGTGCCAGCCCCAAAGGCAGCGAGCCGCTGCGTCAAACAGCTGCCAAGCTCTGCCTCTGTCTCGCCACTCCTCCCCGGTGCACTCTCACTGTGGGAAACGATGGAAAATGAGGGCACTCAGCACCTCTCAGGGTGTATTCGGTGCCGAGGGCGCGTAGCTGGATGCAGAGAGGCAGCAAAGCACCAGCTGCCTTCACCAAGCATGTTCAGGCACTGGTTAACACACAAAGTGTTTCTTTTTTGGAGACCTCGCCTGTTTAAATCTCCTTTTGGTCACAAGTACCATTCAGATAATCTGCATTTTCAGACATCAGATTCACTGCTGAACAATCACAGGGTTTGGGAGTCTGCTCAGTGGTGCCAGGGAAGGCTTGGGGCTTGCAGGGACCCGAGGGCGGCGACTGACCTCCAGCAGCATCGCCCCGAGCAGGAGGA
The DNA here is from genome assembly GCF_000703405.1 of Apaloderma vittatum. NCBI lineage: Eukaryota > Metazoa > Chordata > Aves > Trogoniformes > Trogonidae > Apaloderma > Apaloderma vittatum. Next base: position 13,778 of record NW_009703015.1, on the reverse strand, counting down.
CTCACCGATGCTCTCAGGTACTCACCTGACCGAAGAACAACCCGCATCCAGAAAGAAAGAGGAAAGAAAAAAAAAGGAAAAAAAAGTATCCTTCCACATGAACCTCAGAGACAGCTCAGATTTATCATCTCTTTCCAGCAGACGGAGACCCGGTAGCCCCTGAGGTCCCAGAGCTCCCTCCTGGCTCCGGGGGTGCAGCTCGTGGTGGAGGGATGGGAGCAGGGCACAGCCAAGGAGCTGACACTCCGACAGCATCCAGCTGCTCTCTCCATCCATTGCTTCCTTCCCAAATATAACCAGCTACTGACCCCAAATCCCCAATTGTAACAAAGAGCTGGGGCACAATAATTCTTTTGTAAGAAAAAGGGAAAGTATCCAGGGGGAAAAAAAAAAAAGGAAGAAGAAAGAAAGAGAACAGATAGAAAATTAGACAATCTACCTTAAAATAAACTCTGCAGTATTAGCTGTCTCTTGTCAAAAGTTATTAGGGAATAAAAGTGACAGACTGTCCAAGTGACATACCTAAAACTTGTCAAAGATTTCCCTCTGTTGATGAGTCTGCTTATTCTTAGTGCCCACGCGTTTCATTGCTGTATACTCTTGTATAGCGGAAGCAGTTATTTATTTGCTGAAAGGAAAGGACACTTTTTTTCCCACCTAATTCTACTCTTCTGGTGTGACAGGTCTTTGTCTGTTCCTCACATAAAACAGAAAATCCCTTGACTAAAACCAGACTCCACGTGATTATTATCCCTTTAAAACAAAGTCAATAAAACCGACAAACATGAACAAAAAATGGAACGGATCTATCAAAGAACTGTAAACGGGCTTTCCTTCACTGCACATTCTTCACGTTAAGAAATTACTACTGGTCAATATTAAAAGCAGACAAATTACGTGGTGCTTTGTTGAAAGAGAGGATAAAACAGCTCATGGGGACAAATTACAGGAATGGATAAATGAGAGGTTGCCTCAGTCCAGACAGCAATTAGCTCTTGGGAACTTGGTGTCTGCTCCCCAGCCTTCGCCCAGTGTTGCAAGTGGGGCCTTCACATAACATATCAAATCAAAACTGACACCGGACTTGGCCAGCTTAGGGGGTTGCTTGAAAATTGCATTTCCACCACAGCTTTGATGTGGTTGTGGACTGGGTGCATTCCCATGAAGTTTTAATTCTTACTAAAGCTGCAGAAGGGTAGTGCAAGGACACTGGGGAAATTCAGGAGAAAAGTTCTGTCATGCAGGCAATGGGGAAAAGGTTTTCTATGTGGTGGCAACATACAGTACAGCCAAAGAGGTTAAAAAAATATTTGCAGTTTAATATCTAAAATTTTTTTTTCTTAGAATAAATTTTACATGAAAATTAAATTAAATGAGAATTAAACCAAGCAAATAAAATGAGCTACAGCTACTGGAACAGAAACCATGCAGATAATGGAAGGAGAAAAGAGCAAGAGAAACTCTTCACACTGGAGGCAATTACACAAGGGTTTAAGTGAGCCTAAGCCAGTGCAAGTTGTGTGTTAGAAACCTGTCTACACCATGTCAGCCCAACACACCAAGAGACAGTTCAACCTCCGTAAGAGCAGATTAAGCACAAAAATTTCCTTTACTTTCTTCTTCTATTTTTCATTAGGAAACATCTGAAACTTTCTTTTCCCCAAAGCAAACATCTAACTTCATTTAAATGCAACCGGAGCGATGTGAAGGTAACCCAAACAACAGCAAAATATTTCTTACCCAATGCTCTGACAAATCCACAGCCCGGGGTACCAGGACACCCTGCCTTCCTAGGCTGCTCCTCAGAGTATCCCGAGAGCAACACAACATTGCTTCCCAGGACTGTATCAGCCAGTTCCAGAGTCGGTATTGAGTCAACCAGAAGAGAAGAGTGCCTTCAAGACTCCAAAGAAAAACCTCTGGCCTTCCTAAAGGTAGTGTTGGAGGTGGTTCACAGCCAAACCCTAAGAAACCCCATGGTCACGGAAGGTTTCAACTTTTAATATGGTTTAGATTAAAATCCTATCTCTCCACAAGTTTGATGAAATTTTTGTTTTCTGCGTCAAGGCCGAGAGCAATGAACTGAAACAAAGAACTTGACACATACGGTCTCCAATATACAAACAATCGACTGTTTCCATAGAAAATTAGAGAACAGAGAAACTGAAGTAACTCTAAAGACATGAATGCCTATTTTTGTAATAAAGGCCACATGGTGCGCTCAAGGGAGCGCAGAACAGGAGAGGCATAACTGCTTAGTTTTAACCAAACGCCCCCACTGATTTCATCCACGGCTACGTGCATTTATTCTTCATCTCAGGACACATGCCTGTGCCTCGGTCAGTGAGAACTTCTTACTTAGCAGAGCATTCGTGGAATTAACTATTAAGCCCTTAATCAAATCAACCAGTGAATGAACTTACTTCGAAGTAGGAGTTCATGGAAAACACAAAGCAAAAACACCACCGCCGTCTGAATTTTTGTGGTTGAATTTGAAGCGCTTATCTGTACTCACTGGAACAATTCTGGTCTGGGTTGCCCACGAAGTGATTTTGTACACTGAAGCTGAATTCAGTTCAACAAAGCAGAAAATTAATCAAAATACCATTTGGAAGTTAAATATTACAAACACCTTTTGCGAGATTTTATCACCGTTACATCAGACTCCAGATTCTGCCCTAATTTGGTAATGAACCGATATTCTAAACCCCATCTTACAAATACTGGAAAGACAAACTCGACCTTGCCTCCACTGTCCATCGTTATTAGCAGGAAGTCACAGCACACTGGCACTGCAAGTTCAGGCGAGGAACAGTACTTGGAAAGGTTTTGGATGTGAGCTGAAAACCCATTTAGTGGAGGATATTTTATTGTGGAAAAGGATGTGGAAATAGAAAATAAGTTAAAATGATAAAGAGACCTGAATAGAAAACTCATGGTTATAAATGGAACAGTTGCTGTAAGCAGATAGTTCTGTACATCCACATCTGTTCCAGTTCAAAGCAGTTCATGTGAACCAGGGGAAGAAGCTATTTTTTCCTGTAGTTTCGCTGCTATTCCTTTAGCTTCACCACATTCAGGCCAGGGCAGAGAGTAGGAAGAGGGAGAAGCCACCATCCACGTACCAGCTCATCCCAAATCTCAGCGAGGTGGGGCTCCCACTGACATCACCTCTTGCCTTTCCCCATTTCTCCCCGCTCCCCCAAGATTAAAGCACATTTAGAAGAGAGCGGCAACATTTGCAAATACTTATGGCAATTGAAGTTGTTTGTTTTTGCTAAAACCAAGGCATCTGTAGCTTAACAAAAGCTCTGTTTTTGTTCCTCCACTCACAGTTTCTGTTTCACAACTGTCCCTTCTGGGGCCACTTTGATGATAACGTGGGAAAAGCAGGCAGAACAGCCAAACAGGGAAATAAATATATAAAAATAACAAGACAGCTCCAGGACACATTCAGGTTCCAGAGGAGCTCAAATTTCCTGCCTATGGATAGCTGAAACAATTTCCCTACCCAATTTGGTCTCTGTTTCTGCAATAGACTCTTTTCTCCTCCTTTTCAATCTTAAAAATAAATATATTTTTAAAAAATAAGAGTAAAAAAGAAAGCTGCAGGAAAGACATGGTGCAAAGTAACAGAAAGAACAATGGTATCAAACTTGGGAAAGGGTAAAAGTTGAAATCAGCTCCTTGTTTTGGTCTGACAGCAATATCAAACTCCAGAGGAGGGACATTCCCTTGTAACAGTTCAGTTCCGAGAAATCTTTATTTCCCTACTTACATTACTAAATGCCAGCGCATATAATGCTTCGCGCATTGCGCAAGATTTAAATAGGGTTCTTTTAACAGCAGGTCGCTCACATTGAGGTTGAAATATGTTTGCTGGGGTCTCTGATTTGGTTTGCCACCTGCAAAATATGAAAGCTTCCCACAACTGAGCCTCTGTAAGCAACTCCTCCTCCTCATGGACAGCATCAGTCAATAGAGAGTAACTGCTGGGCTGAAATCAATCCCAGGCTCCCAGGAACTGCTGTGACTGGGTTTTACTTTAAAGATTTAGCAGCACGACTGGCGAGATGCTCAACTCCTCGACTACCACCAGACCTGTGCTCTGCTTCCCGCGCTCGGTTGCCCACTTCCCACCCAAACCAGGGCTTTTTGTACGCCTAAGTGCTTTACTGGACGAGGGCCAGAGGGCACAGCAAACTCCAGGATACAGCCCCGATGAGCTAATTTGAGCAAATATATCAAAGAGAAAAAGAACAGGGAAAGCTTTCATTAATTTACATCAAGACAACAAAGATCTTGTTTTGGAAACAAGAGTCTGGCTCTTTTAACAAGATGCTACAAAGAGAAAGTTTAAAAATTACACTCATTCATCTGCCGTTTAGAAGCTGTTATCTTTAAAAGGCCTAGATTTGATTGATATGCCTCTGGTATGTAACAGAATGTTTAAAAACTAAACCAAAACCTATTTCTGCTCTTCCACCGGCAAATAGTATGTGTGGTCTTTGTTTTTTATTATACCACTACTCAGTTATATTGTCAGATGCACTTAAAGGGTTAAGATTAATTAAAAATAGTTTATTGCAACGCACATATTACAGCAGTGTAAGAATGCTACCAGTGAGGTCATTTTTTCTTGTCATTACTCCTAGCCTGTTTGAGAGACCAGATTTGCTCTCCAATGAAAACGATCAGCTGTCATTTTAAAAAAATAAGCTATTTCATTTAGGCCAGGCTTTCCAGTGTGATGACGCTCAGCAGTCCCCTGCAAAGTAAACACAGAGGGAACAAGCACAGCCCGACAGTCTAAACTCCAATTCTGAACTAAGGAGCACCTAGAACAATTTTACCCTGTTTAATTTGGGGCAGATACACCCCGCTGCTCCCACACTCACCTACACAATGCACATGGTTGTATTCTGGACAAGTTTTATCATCTCTCAGCTGAATTCATTTCAAGTGAACCAAAATGACAGATCTTGTTTTCGGTTACCTCTGAAACCCATAAATTCGAGGTACCCGTTCTCGCTGTGTAACAAAAGTTCTGCAACAGCAAATGAATGTGATGCAAAAGGAGTTGATGGGGTCTACCTGAAGATGGGCTCACTGAAGTTTATGAAGTCCTTTAAGACATACTTTGCACTTCTGAGGTGTGTACCAAAGGGCTAGGACATGGTTTCTGCGTTCAGCCTTTGTCTCTCAACCTGGTTTCCTACCACATGAGCTAAAGGAGAATCTCCTGCACGTCCTCAAGCACAACTGTTCAGAAGCAGGATCTGTTCCTACTCTGAGAGCCCAGACATCATCTTATATCTCAGGGCACACGGAGTAAAATATTTCTACCAAGTGACTGAAGTGAAAATACGGATCTGTATCGTAGAAATAGTTGTCTCTGTTAGCTGAAATATGTCCTGTTCTCCCAGGCCCTTTAGCAGGTCTCAGCTATCTGCCAAATGGATTATTGACAGCAGTTGTAAAGATGAAGCAGCATTTCAAATCTACGACTCAGTCGATGTCAACACTAAACCCCAGAAAACTGTTCCCAGATACACTCCTGAAGCCTGCAAACACAACCCTACTTGTGACGGTGCTGATGGCCATATCCCCAGAAACCTGTGACAACAGCATATTCTGGACTATGAAATACTGTTCCCGTCTACTTCTAGAAGACTTTCATTTAACTCACAGGAACCACAAGCGTAGATCTGGGGGGAAGGTTACTGGTATTTTTGAAGCTTTGACTCGTTTTAATTGACTCGACATTTAGAAGTGAAGCACAGAAAACCTTTGCAATACCCTACACAGCACTTCTCAGGGAAGAAGTTGCTTTCAGGAGGCAATCCAACAGCCAGAAGAGCTGAGGATGAAGCTAAGCAAGTATGGTTACTAATGAGAAAAGCAGGGAAGGAAGCAAAGTTACCCACAAAAAGCAAAATAGACATAGTGCACATGAAAACGTGAAAATTATGTATTGGCAAGATCAGAAAAGATACATGGCTAGTGTGTCGGGGCAAAAACCTTGTCTTCCACTACATACAAGGTCAAATGATACATCCCAATATACTGCACAGACTTTTAACAGAGCTGAACAGAGTTAATCATTTGAAATGAAAGTTAAGGGTTACTAAATTCACACCCTCTACACAACCAGTCATGCTGATAAAAAAAAAAAGTGGAATATGTTGACGCTCATTCTACATTATTCTGTTTGTTAGCAAGTCCCCTTCTCCCACGGGACACGAAGTCAGTCCTATTAACCATACCTGAATATACAGGTACGTGTATGCCCAGAGCTCCAGCACAACTTCGTACTGTCCAGGACACCTTACAAGGGATCTTTCCTCTTTAACATCCATTATAACATACAGCTGTGCCACTTAACAACAGAGAGGTAACTCCCAAGATAAAATCTGGGAACAAAAATGAGGTACAGCATATTTTAGGTCAGATTATTTCACATTTCTAACGAGTAGACAAAATTGTAGCGTGTTTTGTTACCGGTTTATGGAGCAGCCTTAAATTTTAATAGGCAGTCACCACAGAAAGGAGATAATTTCCTAGAAATCCGAATAATATTACCTGTTGTTCAAGTTTATGGTTGGTTTGGGGCACACTATCAGCAGCATGATGAATTGACTGTATGTCCTAGGAGACTAGACTTGTTAAAGTATGTTACTTCAACTGATTAAATGAAAGCAACTGTTGCTTTTGATATTGGTCCGATCAACCTTAGGGATAGCAGAGAGGAATAATTCAATTGTATCTCTTGGCTTTTCTTATTTTAGTGATAAGCTAACCTTATAAATCCACTTTTAAAAATTTTTTAACTCTTTGCACACAACTGTAAGGTCTTACCACCTTGGAAGAAGATGCAGAAAGTCACAGCAGACAATATTTCACCTCCGTACTGCCCATTTCACATGTGAGACCCCCGAGGCACAACCCCAGAGCCAGCCCTTTCCCACCATAAGTCCCAGGCTGCAGCTCCTACACCTGCCTAAAACTCTGGAAAAAGCTTGGCTTCACATCCTTACTTTGTGACTCAGGCTCATTTCTGTTTATACTCTTGTGAGCTGAAGAATGATGATGACTAGTAGCTATATAGATAAATAAAGTATATTAAGTCACAGGAAGCAAAAAGGGAAAACCATTAATTTATTTTTAGAAACCTGTTCTTGCCATTCATCAGGAAAAGAACATTCAAAAGTATGCAGCAAGATACAAGAATCTGGATGAGGTTTGCTGACCACATACCAACATTCAGACTACACACAGAGAACCATTTTCCTTCTTTAGACCAGTCTCAGCCTCCGTGCCAGGAAGACAGGAGACAGACAATAATGTAGTAGTTTCCACTAGGGAGCCTCGGGAACGGGTGCTTGCACCACACGTGCTGCTTTGCCATGGTCTGCTTGGTCTGAGTAACCTTCGGGGTAGCGAGGGAGGAATGATTAACTAGAGAAGCTTTAAGGTCCCTTCCAACTCAAACCATCCCACGAGTCTCTGATGTTTTCAGCAGTCCTGCTGCTGGTACCTCCCGTCGGATACGTCGTGGCACCAGCCCGCACATCCCAAACTGCTAAAACACACCTTCCATCAGCGGGGTCCATGCCAGCTTAAACGCCAAGAGAAAAGGTCTCAAGGTTTACATCAGCTTCTCCAGATAAGCTGAAGACAACCAAAACCAAACAGGTGGTTTAATACAGGACTGGATGCTCAGCTCCCCAAAACAGCAAATGCAGTACACCCACACGGCCCTTTTTTTTTTCCCTTTCTTCCCCCTCCTCTCTTGCTGGGTTGCCAAAACAGCATGCATCCATCAGGAGAAAACCTTTTCAGGACAATAGTGCCGCAACACACTGTGATAAATTTAATGGTATTTGCATAAAAGCTTCCATCTTTTGCAGTCTGCAGTAGATTTCTTCTGGGCAATCATACCACAGGGATAAAGTCATACCATATTTTGAACCTTTGCCTGCCAAAATCCGGGAAGAATCGCAAAGCACGTTCATTGACATATCTTGCGGTACATCGTCGGCCAGGATGCTATAGTACAAACCATCAGATATAAATACAGAGTAGGTTTTGCTTTGACTGTTAAAGCTGCACTGGACACATTTCAGCCACTTTCCTTAATTCAAAGCAGTAAAAAAACTAAACCTTTGAGTGATGCTTAGCCCTGAAACTTCCACTTTGCCTCTCCTTCTTCTTCTTCTTAAGAACAATTACAAAGCTCCCACAGTATCAGTTTAAAAAGAAGAGTTTAAAATGTATTCAGAGGACTCTGCGTTCATTACTTTTATCTCTATGACATCACTGAAGCCAGTATCTGTCCACTTTTCTTTTTCACTTATTAAAACTGTCATGAAACAGCACTGGAAATGTAATTTTGTTGCCAGCCTTTTCCTTTTTTTACCAACCGAGTGCTGTGAAATTTGTTTCCCCTGGACAAAATTTTTCTTAGTGAACCTCGTTTATCAACACACAGATCCCTACTGCATATTCCAAGTTTGTTCTGCAAACAGACATCAGCTGACGTCAATGAAGATGTACAAGAGGCAACAAATATTGCAATGTGTTTAGAAAACAAAGTTTTTTCTAATTCTACTACATACTCGTCGAGTTTCTCCCTACACAGGATATAAATAGAGGCAGAGGTAAGACAGCATGACTTGGAGCCAGGAAAACATAACTTGTAATCACTGATGTCATGATATATGTTAAATAATTTATAAGATGTAAAAAGAATGGTTAATGCCTGCAAACCACTTAGCCTTTTCATAACAGATTGCGGATTTTGAAACTCCCTCAGAGCACTCACAGTCGTGTGGAAAAAGTCATAGGTGTTTGTGTCAGGTTAAAAAAAAAAAAAAAAAAGAAAAGAAAAAGGTTCTCTTTTTCACAGCCGCAGTCCGAAAGGACATTTCGGTGACTATATATTATTAATACAGCACTCACAGGAATATGAATGTACATCCAGGTCCTAGGACAGACACAGAGCTGCCAAGAATAAATCAGATATGCAAACAAGGGAAGCAAGTAAAGACACTAAAGTGGAATGGCACTAGATCTAGCATTACTACTATCTTTTTATGAGTTCAAATCTGGAAATAGTTGCCGTAATGGCTGGAAGGACAGACTGCCAGGGAAGGTTCAAAGATGTGAGCCGTGGGAGTTTGAAGAAGAGAGAAAACACTTGCACGTGGGCCAGCCACAGAGGAGAGGCAGGGACAGGACACTGCAAACAGCAAAGGAGGCCGAAGCAGCACAAAGGAAAAAAGAACGAAGGCGAAGACGCAAGGATGCAAGCGGGGACGCGGTCAGCTGGCTGCGGATAAAGGCTAAAGGATACAGGAGGGTTAGGGGGCAGGGAAGAAGGGCTGGCCCTCCCACCAGGGTGTAGTACTGCTTTCAGAAGTAGAGGGAAGAAGGATACAAATCAAAGGCTAAAGCAAATAAATAAAAGTCTGTCTCCCTTGAGGACATGTGGGCTAGCCTACGAAGCAGCGGCGGTGACTAATGCAGCCCGGCACGAGGAGCTTGGCTTCCTGCGCCTTCTGAGCCCCCCGAGCAAGGCAGCCACTGCGGTGGTTTCTAAAAGGCCTCTTTCCCATAAATTACCTTGCAGCGACAAGTGGAGACACCGCTATGTTTCTGCTCTTCAAAAGTACCGGAAAAAAAGTTGCGCGCCGTTACTCGCGTTACACCATTACATTGCTCAGATCTAACAGTTGGCCCAAGATGACTTAGCACCGCTGAAAATAACACTGTGATAGGGTCCCAGCAAGGCGTGCAGGCTGCCAACCCCTGAAAATTTGTCATTCGTAAAGCCCCTCTCTCGGGGCTTGTACCTACAACAGAACTGCAAGCCCTGCCATGACCTCAAGTTCGGCAGCAAACACGGGTGAGGTCGGGAAGGTGAGTATTCCCCTACCTGCACGCATTGTCCCAAAAGAAACTGCTTTCGTAGTCTTTGAAAGTAAGCAGAACTATTTCATGCCGCTACCGCTAACTTGGCTTGTGTAATAAAATACGAGGATGTACGCAGAAGGACTTTTTTCAGAATCCCTGAAAACGCCTGCAGGAAATAAAAGAAGCGGTGGCTTCTGCTCATGGAGCTCGTCAGTCTAATGGTTCACCCAGACAGCGACCCAACGACTCTACATGAAATGAATGTTTGATAGCTTAAGTACTTCAGGCTTCCCATCATTTTGCCAAGGGACAATGCCAAGGACTTCGGGCAGGCCCTTCTCCGGAGCCTGCCCAGTGCTTTTGGCTTGCATCTCTGAGCTGACCATCCCCTGCAGCAAACAAAGACAGAGCAGAGGATTCAGCCTTTCGACAACAGAGTCAAGATTCACAAGTACCTTGATAATACAGAGCAGGATACTGAGCTCTGTGCAGAGGCGAAGGGGATCTCCTGCCCAAGAAGTCACAAACTCTGCCGCAAAGCGCAATACAGCCGTATATTTAGCACTATGCTCTCAGTGAGAAAGAGCTTCTCCCTCCTTTACCTCCCCAAGAAGTCTCTGGTCAGGAGTGTATCAGAGGGTGGCTTGCTGACGACCCAGCTGCGCAAGATACCAAAGATGTCCCAGCAAGTGCTAAGTATCGTCACTAAAACAGGGGGTAGATGAGTAAACTTAGCATTCATCAGCCTTTCACACAGTAAAGTCCTGAAGTTTGTCATGCCTATTCCAGTCCTTTCCTTTCTTCCTTTTCCCCAAAGTGATCCTAATTTAAAGCAAGCCTTATTTTCCAACCACAGCATGCCCCCAAGCATTTCCTCTTCTCAAAATCGCCAGAATCCAAAGGCTGTAATTAAAGTCAAAAGGGACATTCTTCACTTCCTGATGCCAATAAATACTGCTACTTCCCAGGGTTACTCTCCTGCCTTCTGTTCTGGCACGCCACTTTTACCCCATATTTCATGTCACACCCGTACAACCGCAGCGTGTAGCCACAGGGCTACACGGACCTCACCAGCACATCCACCACTACATCTGGCTCTGCATTGCCCCGTTTCCCACCACCTCCGTGCTCTGTAAGAGCTTGTGGGGACTGACAAACTGCCCTGCGTGCTGTCAGCCTCGGGCAGGGGCAAGGCACGCCTCCTGCAGTTACTCGTCGGACCAAGGCGCGAGTCTGCAGCCCGGCACAAAGTCAGAGCTGCCTATGTGCTCATCCACAGAAATTAATAAGTTATCACTAGAAACCGAAATACTAAGTTAATGATGTGCATGACTGCAAGTTATGGAGAAGAAGTCCTAATTAAATCAACACAGTTATTAGTCCCTTGTCATCTGTGATTAATTATTAGCTTAATATGCTTCATCATTTTCACTGTTAATGGAAATAGCTGCAGTGTTACCATGGGAAGCAGGGTAATACGTGCAAGGAACCTATGGAGCCATGCTGGAACTCCCAGCCCCGGACTGAACTATGTCTTCTAGAGAAAAAGGGGAAAACATTCCATTTTCTGGGGTGACAGTCTGATGACATTTAAGTTGGCGACAGATCATTCTCATGGCTTTCAAAGGGGTTAGATGTTCATTAAGGGAATTTTTTGATTACAGAAATGGGGAGGGTAAAGACTTGTCTCCTGATCCTGTGCTTAGGGTCCTGAGCACATTTCCCAGTGCCTCTGAGCCTTCCTCTGAAGGGACAGGACATTGCTGGGGTCCTTTCAGAAGCCAACACGCCAGTACCTCTCCTCAGAGCATACCCCAATTCTGGCTCCGCCCCTTCTTCATCAGATGCACTCGTTAGCCCAGAACATAAGGAAGGAATTGGCATTAAGTAAGCTGGCAGCCATCAGCTGTGATGTCTGGATCCCTAGGGCACAGATGCAGCTGAGGACACCTGTCCTTTCCTGGCACCGAGAGAGGCAAAAAAAAATAGTGTACCGAGACCACTTTATTTGCTACTGAAAAGTAAAATAGTACTTTGGACTGACAGTATTTACCCAGAGCTCAGTGGAGGACAGGCTCCCCTTCATTTTCTTGTTTTCTATAACCCTCTCACTGACCCCAACTTTCTCCTAACTCCTTGTAACAAGCAACTTCCCTTAGCTGGGTATAAAGACCATGTGAAAACATCAAGGGCGGGTCTCTGCGTATCTCTCCAGCAATAAATGAAAAAGTTACCAAAGAACTGTATAGGATTTGTACTGCAATCCATGTATCTCCCATGTAATTAGGCACAAGTTTCATCTTATAAATAGCTGCTACAAACAAGCTCTTTTGGATAGGTTATCAACAGAAATACAAACACATGCTTCCGAGAACAAAACTGCTCCTTGAACTCATTAATGAAGCTTGTACACAGCGTTCACGCTGCTAATGGGTGATTCAGTAAATTACACAGAGAATGTCACTGTAAAATACTATGTAAAGTTTCTCAAAGATAAAGAGCCACTCAATTTCTCAAAATTCTATCACTGTGATTACCCCATGATAAATCGCCACCTGCCCCATGAACAACAGTAGAGCTCTCTAGTGCCATTTTATCATTGAGTCCTCTTACTGATGTCTCTGTTAACGCACTGTGATAACACTTCACCTTTCCATGTTCTACCTGCTTTCCATTTCAGTTTTGAAAAGTTCAAGCTCCTTCTTATTGTAATAAAGAAGTTAACGTGGGACAATCAGGGGCATGCAGAAACCCTGTCCCCCAGTACTGAGATACAAAGCCCAGCTGTTTTGTGTCAAACATGAAAGAAACAGGTTTTTTTTTCATTCTGAGGGCTCTGGCTAGCCTATGGTTTAATAAGAGTAGAGCATTTCTTTTAGAAATGGGCTGAACTCCAGTGAAATATTTGGCCATTTAATGAGTAGACTCTAGGATAATGGTTTTCGTGGGAATCCAAAAAGAGGGAGTAAAGGAAAGGGCTCCCCGCGCTATTCTTAGCTGCAAACAGTTAGATTTGGAATTTTGATTGTAAAGCATGGAATTTATAAATGGTGCCATGCTAAATTTACTTCATTTGTATACAATTCGGCTGGATATTCAAGCATGTTCCAGTATGTTCCTGGTTAGCATCTCAGTTCTAGTTTTATTGTCTCTAAACTGGTAGAAAAATGCATTCAGTAAATAGTGCTTGTAAAATTTGTGTTCCAATGCATGTGCATGAAGGTTTTATACACACACTGTGTGTGTGTGCGTGAAGATTTTATATAAATGCATATGTGGGTGCACACGCAGCACACAGACACCGAGCTGTGATTTATTTCGAGGGGAAAGACAAGGAAATTCCCACCCCCTACCATTTAAACGATCTGCTCTTTGGCTCTAAACATTCTGTAACTTCTCAGCCAAGGAATGTATTTTTGCCTTTCCAATATATATAATTTATTTTGCTGCACACATTAGTTAATGATACAGGGATACACCATTTAGCCAGTTCTGTGAAAAGATTACTGACAAGCTGAGACAGACCCGTATCATTTTGTAAGACTTTTCTTTTTCTTTTTTTTTTTTTCACTCCCGCGGCACAGAGTGAATCAACAGCAATCATCAGCTCAAAAATTTATCCCGTATACTTTGTACTCCAGCAATTTTTCATAATTAGATTGGCTTCCTGCAGTTTGACGAGCTTTTAATTACTATGTTAATGCAGGCATAAAGGACTTTACCCTGTTTTACGTTGGGGGGGAGGGGGGAACGGGACACAGCTATTCCATTTCATACTTCGCGGAGATTATGCCTGGATTTTTAAAAATAGTCGATGAAACGCTAATAATAAATCCCTTATCGGGAGCACTCCGGGCGGGGGA
>NW_009703014.1:39301-46827 GCF_000703405.1 Apaloderma vittatum | reverse complement strand
ATTCAACCAGTTTACAACCCACTTCACTACTCAGTCATTCAGACTGCATTTCCTCAGTTTAGCTATGAGGGTGCTGTGGGAGATGGTGTCAGATGCTTTACTGAAATCCAGATAAACCACGTCCACTGCATGGCCACCATCCATCCACCTGTAACGTCTTCATAAAAGGCTCTCAGGTTGGTCAAACATGACTTCCCCTTGGCAAAGCCATGTTGACTGCTCCTAATGACCCTCTTATCTTTGATACGCCTAGAGACAGCACCAAAGATAAGTTGCTCCATCACCTTTCCAGGGATGGAGGTGAGGCTGACTGGTCTGTGATTACCCAGGTCCTCCTTTCCTGCCTTTTTTGAAGACTGGAGTGACATTTGCTTTCCTCCAGTCCTCAAGCACCTCTCCTGTTGCCCATGACTTATCAAAGATGATGGAAAGTGGCCTAACAATGGCTTTCTCTAGCTCCCTCAGCACCTGTGGATGCATCCCATCAGGGCCCATAGATTTATGTATGTTCAAGTGTCCTAACTGATCCTTATCCAGTCCTCCTTAACCAGGACCCACAGGGCTCTGGGGCTCCTGAGGACAGTCTCCAGCATAGACGGTACAGAGAGAGGCAAAGAAGGCATCCAGTAACTCTGCCTTCTCTATATCTTCTGTCACAAGGGTACCCACCTCATTCACTAGTGGGCCTACATTGCCTCTAGTGTTAGTTTTGTCAGCAATGTATTTGAAGAAGCTCGTTCTTTTGACCTTGACCTCCCTCGCAAGGTTTAATTCCAAGGAGGCCTTCGCTTTCCTACTTTCCCCCCTACATCCTGAAGCAAGTCTGATACCCCATCCAAGTGGCCAGCCCCCTCCTTCCATGATCTATAGACTCTTCTTCCACTTGAGTTTTCCCAGCAGTTCCCTAGTTAACCATGTGAGTCTCACATCTCTCTTTCTTGATTTCCAACCCGTTGGGATGCACTGATCTTCATCATGGGAGAAGTGGTCCTTGAATACTGACCAACTCTCTTGGGCCCCTTTACCTTCGAGTACTCTGTCCCATGGGGTTTCCCGTAGCAATTACTTGAAAAGGCCAAAGTTGGCCCTGCTGAAGTCCAGAGTTGCGATCCTGCTTGATATTCTGTGTGAACTGCACAAGATCCTGAACTCTACCACCTCATGGTCACTGCAGCCAAGATTGCCCTCAACTTTCACTGCTTCAACCAGACCTTCCTTGTTGGTGAGCACAAGGTCTGGCAGCGCTCCTCTCCTGGGTGGTTCATCCACGATCTGCATCAAGAAGTTATCACCGATGCACTGAAGGAACCTCCTGGACTGAGGATGGCTGGCTGTATGGGCCTTCCAGCAAATATCCAGGTAGTTGAAATCCCCCCTGAGAACCAGGGCCTGTGATTGAGAGGCTACTGACAGCTGCCTGTAGAAGGCCTCATGAATTTTCTTCTCGTGATCAGGTGGTCCATAATAGACACCCACCACAGTATCACCTATGCTAGCCTGCCCCTTAATTCTAACCCACAAACTCTCAACTTGCTCCTCATTCACCCCTGGACAGATCTTGGTACATTCCAGTTGCTCTCTCACATAAAGAGCAGCTCCACCACCTCGCCTTGTTGACCTGTCTTTCCTAAAAAGGGCATAGCCATCAAGGACCACATTCCAGTTATGTGAGTTGTCCCACCATGTCTCTGTAATTGTTACTAGGTCATAGCCCCTAGACCACACACAAATTTCTATCTCCTCCTGTTTGTTGCCCATGCTACGTGCATTTTTGGCGAGGCACTTCAGCTGGGCTTTCAGCCGCACCCGCTTCTTCGTGGGAGACTCCTTAAATTTCTTGAGGCGTTCTGTGAATGTTTCGCCATAGTGTCCTACTACCTCAGGAGCCCTTGCTTCTCTGTAAGAGTTTAGCTGTGCTGCTGCACCCTCAGCTTGCCACAGAGTAGCCGGCTGAAGGCCTTTAGTCGCACCCTGACCCTCTAATCCTGGTGTGTCATCCCAAAGCTTGTCACAGACAACCCTGTTACTGTCATGCCCCGCCCCCTTTGCAACTAGTTTAAAGCCCTATTGATCAGCCCCGAAATCTCTTGGGCAAAGACCTTCTTCCCTTTCTGGGAACGATGACTCTCCCATTTGAGGCTAGCAAGCCTGGTGCTGTGTAAACCATCCCGTTGTCAAAGAACTCGAATTTTTTGCAGAGAAAGCAGTCACGGAGCCAAGTATTAATATATTGGATTCGCTTGATTCTCCCAGTATCACTGCCCACAACTGGGAGAAGGGATGAAAAAATAACCTGAACCCCAGATTCCTTCACCGACCATCCCAGAAATCAGACTCATTGTGATAGTTTGCTCTACTCATGTGAATCTTCTGGCTTTTATTTCTCAATGTATTCACATGTAATTGCTCTTGTCCACCAGATTTGTTCCCTTTCTACCTTATCTACTTCCACTGTGGAAGAAGTTGTGTTTAACTTGCCTCACTATGATGGTCAAGAGCTTTTTTGACTTCTGAATGTTACCTCACTTAATTTGTTAAGATCCCAATCGGTAATCTTTTATAACAATTCTATTCTAAGCTTTGCTGTTGATATTCCATGTCTTTCCCTTAGAATCAGTGATTTTTGGAATCTTATCTTGTGCAATATCATGTATATCTGTGCACAAGTTCATTCTTTTTAGAATCACCAAAAGAAGAAAAGATAGATATATAAATTTATACAGAAACAGATTATTTCTTCTCATGCCACAGAAAAAAAAAAGGCAAATTCTTTTAAACAGTTTTCTTTTTTTATTTTATACCTCTGAATTTTAGTTTTTAGTATTTATGGGTTTTGTTAGGAATACCTAACCAAGAATGAAAAGAAGGAAAAATAAGGATAAGTCTCAGGTTTTGGAATTCTTTTTAAAAGAATCATTTCAATTCATCTTTCAATTACTTTCACATTTTGCAGGAGTAAGACAATCATCTTTATTTTTATACAGGAGAACCTTCTTGTTACCTTTTTGAAAAATATATGTTAAGGGGAAGGGATTTTCTTTATTAAATGATACTTCTAGTATTCTCTTGGTACAAAAATTTATCTTTGTATTAGCCGGCTGCTTTTGAAGGTTAGGACACTGTCATACTCTTCTTTATATTATGCAAAATCCTTGGATCACATGAGCAGTCTCACTGAGGAAAGATAGTCTGCAAAAACTATAAAGCCATTTATGAGATATATAGTAAGAAAGACTGCTGTTTGATGTCTTAATATGAACAAATGGAATAGCTGAATTTTCACTGATGAATCACAGTTCTACCAAGTCCTGTTTCCTAAGAAAAAACTGGCCATGCATTTAATATTGATCTGACTTAGCATTTAAAAAAAGTTAAAAAATCAGATCTTTCTTAAAGGAAAGTGTCTATATTTAGAAGGACAATTCATAAATAAGAGAATGGCTTTGGGTTTAGCCTATGCTGTATTTCAGTGTAGCCTTTTGTTAGTGGTATTTTAATTGCTCTTTGCAACTGAACTTCTCAGAAAATGTCTTTCTTGTTTTTAGGTTTTCTTCCCTTCTTCTCTCTCCTTCAGTATTTTGCCTTTTGCTATTTTTCAATCTGTACCTCCTGCTTTGATGCTGTCATATTTCAGTTCTTCATTTCTCTGCTTTATCATTTCAGAAGCATGATCAAGTTAAGGCTTCCTCTAATCTCACACCTGCCAATAAGGCTAAGGTCGGTGCAAAGCCATAGGACCAGGAAGAACAACTTTCTAGAGAAATGGTGGTATTCTTATTAATTTGACAAATATGTCTTTGTGTGCAAGTATCAAATTCAACAATATTTTTTAAATCCCATTCTTTTCTCTGTTCAAGCAAGAGTTTAACTTTTTGTCTAATTTGTCTTGCAGTCTTGCTGGCCTCGACACAGGCGTGTGAATGGCACAATTTTTGATGGAATCTGTGCACCGTGTACATGCTTTGGCCATGCAGAATTGTGTGATGATATCTCAGGAAAGTGCCTGGTAAGTGTTGCTACAGAAAACTATGATGGCCAGCATCAGTTCAGTCATACAATCATAGAACCATTTTGGTTGGAAAAGACCTTTAAGATCAATTAACAACCTCTGAGAACTGAGGTGATCAAGGAGAAAAAAGCCAACAACTAACAGAAGAGATCTTTATGTTGAACTGAAGTTGCTGAAGTTAAGGATCGCCTCATACCAAGGTAGCTTCTACAGTTAAACAACAGGATTTTTTTATTCTGATGGGATTTATGTTTTGAATTAGAATCCATAGTATAAGGTATGACTTGCAGAAAGCAGCATATGTATTAATATTTGTCCATGCATGATTTATCTCCCCCTCCCATCTGTCTGCTGCAGTGTATTCAATATAGAGTATGTAGCGGATAACTTTGTAAAGTCTGTTCTGTTATGACAAGAAAATATTGTTAATAGTTTCCTTCATGTAAGTTCCTACCAAAACTTGAAGAAACAGTTACTAAGTTGTTGTTATAAATTGAGGGAATAAAACCCAGAAGCCAATTTAGAATTTAAGTGATTAATAAAATTTATTAAATTTAGCAAGCGGCTGAGTAAGCAAAACAGCGCTGGGCAGCAGGGAGCAGCTCTCACCAGGAGTGCTCATACCACAGCTGCACCCGTGCACGGGCAGATACCTTGGTTATATGCAGAGAAAATTACATATTCATTAGATGTTGGTCGGCTGCTCCTCCTCTTGACACCTGCGCAGTGCCTCCTGGTGGTCTTGGGCAGGGGTCTTCAAGTAGGAAGGCTGTAGGTCTTCCTCACGATAAACTTTTGCCTTGGTTCAAAAACTTGTTGCTCGCAGCCCATTTCTTAAGATATCTTTGTCCTCGAATTCCACAGGGGCCTTTCATCACCAGATGGTCCTTTATCACTAGGTTCTTGTCAATTATTTTTTGTTTTTATATACTCTTAGAGTGAGTCCATCCTGCTAGTCTTTGTTCTTTTGCAGCTGGTGCTAGATAGCTCCCCCTGTGTACAAGCCTGACCTTGGTGCTGGGGAAGATTATGTTTGCGTAACAGGATAGTGTAGCCTAAACAACTCCATTTCTAGCACAGCATAAAATTTGATGAACAAATTCTATATGCCTTCTATAACAGTTGTACTTTAGAAAAACAATAAAAACATATGATTTGGGCTAAATAAGTTTTTTTTTATATAGGCTACAGAGATTTTACGTAGTTACCCACTAATTCAGCAATTAAAATGTGATATTATCCATAGCAAGCCTACCAGCACACCACTGTTTCCAGCCTGTTCAGTAGCCTTTCGGAATGGGTGAATTATGCTGAATATAGTATTCTGATTAACTCAAGGGCATTTTTAGTTTTATATTGTCTGACATGGCATGAAGCTTGAAACAACATGCCTCATTTCATTAGTCTTGTAGAAACACAATTTGAGCCAGTGCCAGTTTAGTGGGATATCATACTCTCTTTCCTACAGAATTTCAAGCAGACTCTGTACTGTGCATATTTCTAAATGTTCCCTTTTATTTCCGTAAGAAAAAGCTGCTGGGAAAAATCCAAAATGAAAATTCAGGCTTTTTTCAATGTAATTTGACACTTAAAAATTATCACTGTTCTTCCTGTTTTGCCCATACAAGATGTTTAATTGCATTGCAGTGCAAAACATGATATCCTTAATGTGTGGATCAGTACATTTTTCAAATTGCTTTTTCATGAATAGAAGCTTAAAATTATTCTCAATTTAATTATACTGTATGCCTTAAAGAAGTATCTAGGATGAAGAATATGTATGACATGCAGTCATGTTTTAAATCCTTAACTTAAATGCAATGAAAATGTTTATCACTAGGGCAATACAGATTTGTGTTTCTCAACAAAAATAAAATTTATTGCATTAATGACCACAGCCTCCAGCTGTTATGCCTATAACATCAGTGTGCAGTAAAATCAATTAGCAGAAAAGAAAGGGAAGGGAGAATCCTGTTTTAGAAATGTCATAACTATTGACTATTTTGCTTAGGGGTGCATAGCCAGATGTGAATTCTGAGGTTACTTGCTTCTTGTCTTCAAGTTTTAGCTCTTGCACAAGTTCCCCCTTTATTTTTGTCTGTAGCACCAGCCTGGATATGAAAGAGAGCCATCTAGTTGCCTACTGTAGTGTCTTTGCACTTTTCAGCTGGTGTAAAGTATTGACTGAGACAGTAGAGCTCCCCCTTCTGATGCTTCAGAGGTGCTGGTGTAAAGATAACAGCCCTGATGAGGAAGTGGAAAATAACCAGCTGAAAAAGTACTTTAATTTATATGTGTTATCAGGCATTCTGTGTTTTATGTGTTCTGTCTGAGCTTATACCAGATCATGCTATAAGGAAGAGGCGCACAGGGAGCTTAAAATCAGTTCTGGATTTTCTTGCAGCTTGCTTTGAAAACACTGTAAGTGAAGTTAGATTGGTTAGTATCCATGCAGGCTATTAAATGCCGCTATTCAATTTGGATCATAAGCCTTTTGAAGTGCAGGAGAGAGAACTCTGAATGCTGAGAAAGAGAAATGTTTCACATCAAAGGCATTCTTTCTACTGAGGTTTACACAGCCTTTTGGCCTCCTTATTATTCATGGTGTTTTTTCAATAATACAACAGACAATTTAGGCACCTAATTTACTGATATGATACTTCTTTTTACTCTTCCTTAGCTTTGAAATGTAGTTGAAAAGCAGCTGAAATATGTTTTTGACTTGTGATAAAAGCTCAAATCATTTGCTTCGACATAGGCCTGTATAAAAAGCTCATGTTAATGCCTATCTTGCAGTAACCTGCAAAGCCCTTTGATCCCCACAACAACCATATAGAGAGCTGCATGATACATCATTCTCGTTACCATTGTGGCATACATAACTGCTTTGGTACACAGGGCAAGTTCTAACATTCAGAGGTAGTCTTTTGTAGTGTTGTACACGCAGTTATGGTAGGTTTAGGAGGTTGGTTAAACCTAAACCTTGTGAAAAGCAAACACATTTCAAGGTGTTTCATTCACTGCAGCATAGTACAGTCCTATCAGTAAGGCCAGAGAAAGCAACAGGCTTTCTTCCATTAGCTATGCTCAAAATAATACATCCTAAGCTAAATGCAGTACAGGCTATATCACGGGTGAAAATTTCGTAAAGCCTCTGCAATGTCCTGGTTACATTTGTAACACTAGAAAAGATAATTGTTTGTGTAATCTTGACATTACGGTAGCTTGAAAATGTCAGAAGTGCATATTCATGCTTCCAAGGACGTGATAACATTGTCTGGTCTAGATGGTGAGGGAATATAACTGAAATAGACACCCAGGCTTGCCCTTTCACTTTCTTTAACGAGCTTAAAGTAGCAGCCTACTTAGTTGTCTGTGTGACAGATATTCTGAGGAGGGTGCAGCATGCCGAAGGCATTATCTTGGACTCAATCATACTCCCTGATTAAAAGTTTTATTTTCACCTCTAGCCTTCTATTCAGACTGTTTCTTTCCATATTCATGTACACTAAGCTGC
>NW_009703014.1:0-39270 GCF_000703405.1 Apaloderma vittatum | reverse complement strand
CAGGAATGATTTCCAGTGTGAATTTAGGGTTCCCTGATACTGTGCATCAAGATACTCACTTGGTTTCTTCCAAAGGCACAACAGGACATGGTGGAAAACACACTCCATAACATCAGCAATAAAGTCTTTGGGCAACATGATCCGAGTCCTACATAAAATTTGGGACATAAATAGATTCCACAGTCTTGATTTACTCACAGGTTTTCTGATTCTAGTTTGATGGTGTCTGGAGTTAAGGGAGCTGCAGAAAACTGATGGTTTGAAAATAGCTTGACATTGAGTACCTGAGTTTGATAGCATGGAGATTTGGGCATAGAATTGTTTCTGGCCATAGAGTCTATGGACCTATGGAACAAGGCATTGATTTACCAATACCACTAGATCCATGTGTTGAAACAAACTATATTTCCAAGGGAATAAGAAAGGAAGCTTATATAATGTACTGAGTAGATTAGGGACAACCGATCATGATCTACTTTGTCCCAGTCTCGTGACATAAAAAAAGTATATGTTCCTACAAACATGAAATTAAGACTTCACAGGCTTAAGCAAAGTTTAAGGAAATAATCTCAGTATAATTAGACATCTGCTAAACTAGATTATATTCAAAACCATTGCTGTACATTTGACAATTTTCTAACTGAGATTCAACCAACTGAATCAAGAAAATATAAATTTTTCATGAATATTGATAATATCTTTGGAAGGCCTAATGACTCACCTACTTCAGTAAAGTGATCTGTAAACTTGGCAAATTAGTATAAAGTTTAATGTACCACTGAAGAGAACATGAAAATAATATCACATCTGTGTACTACATAATTCTTGTCCTTTGTCCTGCAAAATCCAGACTGGCTCAGGGACAAAAGTATAGGACCACACACAATCATTTTTAATTAGCCAAACTGTAACATATACACAGTGCAACATACATTCACGTTTCGGTACTATCTGTGTGGGGTTCTTTTTTGTTCTTGAACTTACTGGTTTATGTTGAGAAAGTAAGCAGATACAGAGATCTGGGTTGAAGAGGATTAGATACAGCGTGTGGAACTGACTGACGTTAAGAATTTCAGAATATCATTCATCAAGGAGAAGGTCAGGTCTTTTAAACATGACTTGTTTTCCTACAAAATAGAAGGCTTCAGGTTTTTTAGTCTTAAAAATCAGAAGCTGCAAATACCACTCTGCAAGAGATGTGCAGCTTTAAAATAGTGTGTTAGCTACTCTCACTTTAATAACATCCTTGACATATAAGCTGTTCATATTCTTCAAAACATTAAGATATGTCTGAGGATATTTAAAGCTAAACTTGACACAAAAGAAGAATCCATTATTTTTCAGAAAAAGTACAAATAATTTGACAAGATGCCTTAAAAAAGTTGAATTGCAAAGGATTTTTCTTTTGAAACACTTAAATTATTTTTTGTCACATCTTCTTTTAAAAGCATATCTTAATGTTCCCAGCTACTTTTTCAGTATGGCCAGTAGATTCTTTTTGAATGACAGCACTTGAAGTAACAATTAAATGGACTTAAACGACCTAATGAAGTAGAATTTAACCCATCTGATGGTTCTAAAGCCATAATTTTGTTTGAAAAAGAGTCTCAATGGTTGGTATTAGATCACAATCTACCAAATATATGAAAATATAATGTTGTGACTAATGCTTTAATTTTAAAGATAAGCTGGTTGTGTACACAAGCACTAAGAAGGCACTCTTTAAAACAACATTTCTGGAAACAAGTGCATTTGACTCTGGTGTGCTCATGACCGAAAAGGATATTTTGCTTTTTCAGCTGCCCAGTTGTGTTGTAAGGGCTACACATAGCACAATGCAAAAAGACTTCAAACAAATCATTTCAATCCTGGGAAGTTGTGAAGAAGAAGAAATAAATGTTCCTTATAATAGTGGCATTTTCTTTATCGTTTATTGGGGATACAGTATGTCTTTCATATACTAAGGATTTTAAATATCAGTCAGTACCATATGCATGACTTACTGCAAATGAGAGAACAATTTTAAAGTGTTCTTAAAAATATTTTAAATTAAATCATAAGTTTTATAAATATCTGCACCATTGCAAGAAAGCTCTCAAGAGTTCTTAAGCAGCGTCTTGAGTGAAACAGATTGTAGATTTGATCTGGCCCATTGTCTAAATCAGATCAGTACAAGCCTTATTAAACAAAATCTCTCTCATGGCTTACATTTTGGCCTTTTCAAGTTGCCATATGCTTTTTCAGTCTATGCTTTTTCAGTCTATACTCAGGCACGTCAAGATGGTATTTAAGATCCAAAAATATTATCCTGCTTTCTCTGTTTTTACACTGTGAAAGGGCTACACTTGAGAATTTTGTGGCACATAGGACTGAAAGGAATAGTGTGGTGTGCTCAAAAAAAAAAAAAAAAAAAAAAAGAAAGCGTTTAAGCCAGAAAACTAATTTGCTGAGCCTATCATGTATCCTACCAAATTATTTTGAATTTCTAAATCTTCTATGATGGGGAGGAAGAAGAGTAGAAGGGGTATTTGCTCTTTAAAAGTTGGTTCTTAGAAGTCATCACAGGGAAGCCTATTCATGGAAGACCAATTCCCATTCTGCCAAAAGATCATGCAATTTGAGATCAGGCCAAAGGTAATATATAAAAATACAGATCCAGTACCGCAGTTACAGCTCCAGTACTGCAGTTTTTATGCTGAATGTTTCATATGCTCAGATAAGCTGTCTCTTGTATTGTGAAAGCCAGTCACATACAGGAACACAAATTGTTGAATAGGACCCTGTGTACCATATACTCATCCTTGTTTCTACACATAAAATAGAGACTAGATGCTATTCTAGCAAACAAGTATTATTTAAGTAATACAGGTTTTGCTACTATTCACAAATATATTTAGTATACTGCTAGCCCTATACCATGTAAAGTGATCTGATGCACTTATATGTGAAATGTGAGAATTCATTCTGGTATCAGCATCTGAAAACCATAACAAAATATGGTCCACTGCAAGACTGCAATACTAAACCCGTTTTGTGATACTTTCAAGGTTCAGGTTTTTTAAGCAAGCTAAAACTGTAATGCAGCTGTTGTATGGTAGAAAGATAAAGGCCTGCGGTTAAATATTTTTTTGCTTCACATAGAGAAAAAAATATCCAAAGGAAGTAGCTGACATGTATGAAACACTGATTGTGGCAGCTCTCTTCTAACTCATTCTTCACTACTACTAGAAGATTAGAATTTTTTTTGCAGACCTACTGCACTCCTGTTGAGAAGATGGACTGGGTGAATGACCTTCTAGAACTTTCCCTATGTATGTTCTCTGAGTTTGTGCTTTTTATCTCCTGTTTAGGACTGCAAACACAACACAGGTGGTTTATATTGTGATAGATGTCTTCCTGGCTTCTATGGTGATCCTACTAAAGGGACAGCTGAAGACTGTCAGTTGTGTGCTTGTCCTCTGAGTATACCTTCTAACAAGTAAGACATTTGTTTATCATATATTATGCTCTTTTTTTTACTGAAATGCACAGCTTTTTAATTTTTAGATTTGTATCTATACTTGAGATTTTTTGTGTTTTAATGGATTTATTCTGCAATGCAAAATTTTATTCTCTTTCTAAAATTGTACGGAGTTCTTAGCTTCACAGAGAAGTGATGATCAAGACACAAGCTGGATGAGACTGGACTAGAAGGAACAACCCAGGATTTGGATGACTGTTCTTTGAATCAATAACTAGCATTTGCTTGTCTGTTTTCCTTACAAGTAGTTGTTTTTAGTTTTAAAGCTGAAATTACAGATTTGCTGTATGGGCTTTTCAATAATTGAATTTAAAATCAATTTATATTGATCAGATAAACCAGCAATTTCTTCTGCTTTTAATTTTCCTTTTCTTCTAGTCAACATTCAGTGATAATGTTGATTCATTTGGAGTCTGAATTCAGCCTTAGATCTTACAAGTTAAAATATTTTTGTCAGCATATCTCAGAATAATCCTATAAATAAAAACAATAGTGAAAAGTCAATCAAAACTCTGATCTAGGAACAAATGTTTCTTTCATTACAAATGCTTGTCTGTGCTATTTGCTTTCTACAATTTAATAGACCAAGTAGCTTGAACATTTTTTAGTTTGTTTTCTCCCAGTTAGTACCTGAAAAATAATAATACCAAAATCATTTGATGTGATGTAATTGGAGAAAAGTGTTCTGAATCTTGTCTGGTCAGCTTTTCCTATGCATGTTAAAAAAAAAGGTGGAAATTATGCATATCAGTTTGAATTAGTACATTTGGTTTATGCCATCCAGTAAGAATTCAGAGAAAAGAAGCCCTAGTGCAGGTAACACGTGTCCACATTACACAGAAAATCTGCTGTGGTGCAACACGTCAAATAATTGTTCAGGAATATCAGGAGCTGTTGAGTATGTGTCTGATATGTTTGCAGTCGTAACTAATGGCTGCCCAAATTCCAGCTACAAATTGGATATGGCTCCCTTCTGAGAGGAATCGCTGTTAGTCCACATAAGCATTTCAGAAGGATTGTACTGAAAGGCTGTAAACTGTGCATAGAAGCTGTCCCATCCCAAGCTCTTCACATAGTTAAAAGTCTTAATTGGCTATAGGAGCTCATAAATCCACTGCAGTATTTTTTTTCTCCCTTCAGCCCTGCATCCTCTATTTCAGAATGTTTTTTTCCCAAAACAGGTTTTCCCCAAACAGATTTCAGATTCTGTCAGTGAAATGCATGTTAAAGTGTATTTCTTAAGGTTTATAGGGCAAAATGCATGGCTACCACCTGCAAAGAGAGGGAGCTCTGCGAGATGCAAGAAAAGAAGAGAACATCATGTGAATGGCAGTGTGCACAGCTGAACCAGATTTTGCTCATAAGTAGTTCAAGCTAACTCTGTTGCCTGCAGTGGCATTGCATCCTATTAAAATTTCACTAATCAGGACAGGAAAAATCTAACCACTTATCAGCAGAAATTCCAGGGGGTTGTAGCATGGGAGCCTGCCTTCCTGTTATCACAGCCCTTCAGTTGGTTTTATTAGCTATCTGTGGCTTTATTATATCTGCTGCACAGGCATGATTCCTCCAATGTCCTCGTTGCTCTCACATACTTAGTATTTCCTTGCATAGTTAATTAATTCTTTTTCTCTTGTTTGAGAACACTATACTGACAAAACAGTAAAAACACTATCATGTTTATATCTTGGGCAGATGTGCAACAAGACAAATAGATTGAATTAGTTTTTTATTGGCAAAATGCCTGGAGACCTCTATTATATATTCATCAGAGTTCTCGATGCTTTACTTTAATTTTGAAATTGAACAAGATAGTCCCCTTTTTAATATTTAGTTTTCTTGAAAAATATAGGCAAAACCAAAGAATATAAATGTTCTTGAACTGTGAAGATGTAGTTCTGAATCCTCCAAAATTTAGCTCTGCATTAGACTCGTGCAATAGCTCAATGTTTCTAAAATAGTCAAAAGCAAAACATCCTCAAACTTCGTAGAAATCATTGTAAGGTGCAAGATCTCATGACTTTACAGCTCTAGACAAATTATTAAATTCTTTTATAAGGAGGAAAAAAAAGTGACTCTTAAAGATTTCAAGCGTTACCTGAAAGTTGTTAAAATACTTCCTTAGTTGGCAGCAAGTTTGGTGTGCTGGTGATAATATATGTAAACAATTCAGATTCCTTGCCATGAAAAATAAAGAAATTTCTACCAATCTCATGTCAGTGTACAGATATCTTATAAGTCATGTTGTTTCTGAACAACATAACAAGTGACTAATTTATGTACAAATGATGATAAGTAGATGTCTACAGATTTTAATTCCTGGAGTATTTAATTCCTAACCTGACATGGCAGGACATCTGTAGGTCTCTAAGTTTAATACTAAGTTCCTGGTACACGGAGAATATTGTCCAGGTAATGTACCTCTGCGCTATATTTCTATTAAGAAATTAGTTTTGCTTTTTGTAGCAGTCTTATTTCTTTATAATGTTTATAATGGTTCCCATCACTGTTTTCACAACACCTGATTCTTTCAGTTTGCATGCCACATAAGGTTCTATCCATTTTAGAAATATGATGGTAATGGTGGTGTTCTACAGTTAACTTAAGCTGATTTAATGGCTGAACATTCCCTCTTCTACTTCCTGATGGCAGCATATTCCATACGCAATCACTGAGGCAAATCATAAAACTTCTGAAGTACAAGAGGGACATATAGCTTGCCATATGTCAGGAAAGAGCACTTGGACGAATCAGGAAACAGCACTTGGACGAATCAGGAAACTAAAATCAAGTTGTCCAAGCTTGTTTTTTAAGTCCTGAGCTGTATTTTCCTCTTTTTGCATGTCTCCATATTTGTACTTATATGATGCAAATGAGATAAATGGTTATTATAAATGGCGTATGTAATGCACACTTGACTTCTTCATCTTATCTCTTCTCATTAATGCATCACTCTTAGAAAGTGTTCTAACATCCTTAATCCTTAAGGAGTTTCAATGAAATTATTTTTTTTCCATACAAATTATCAGACATACTATATAATTCTTTCTACCAAATGTAGCTGTCTGCAATAATTACTGCTTTCCCCTGAAAGTGAGGATAAATTCAATACAGGTAATGAAGAACCTGACAGGAGTGTTATGTTACTGGAAATGGGAAATAGAAGATATCTTGCTCAGCCTGGGCAGGTCACAAGTAAACTCTTAGCACATGAACTAGGAATTTGGGCTGGTCTCGGAACGTTAGTATTTTATTGAAGAATTAAACTCACAAATCTATTTCCAAGAGATATTTATTATAACATAAGCCTCTAGGAAGCTCTGTCTCTCAACATAGACCTACCACATACATACCCATACTGTGTATTCATATTTGTCCCATGTCCTGACTGGTAATAGTGTTGTTACCTCATATAAAAGCTGAAAGAGTGATGATGAATCAAGAGGGACTAAGATTTTTTCAACTTTATTTTGACAGATCAATACACACTGTTCATTAGTATTTTTCGCTAGTGAGTAATGAGATTCTAAGTAATCAGGAAGATTACTGCTATCACATATTTCCTTTATAGTCTGCAGATGGGAATTTCTCAATATATTAATGTTTGGTGTTGAGATGTGGACCGACTATTAAGTCAGAGAAAGAAGCGAAGGGTGCTAGGTCTGAGCATAACCCCTAAAATATGGAAATTCTGCTATTAATTGTTATTGCATAGAAATAATAAGTACTAAAGTATTGTTATCTTTAAAATTTATGCAGTTGAATTCAGAGCTCTTGGAATTGTGGTACAGTCAATCTTGTGCAATGCCATAATGAGCTCTGATAACATCTCCATGAAGTTTGCCATGTAGCTCTTGGAAACAGTGAGATTGGGACTGACAAGCAGGATATTATTTGAAATAAGTCAGGTGCTGCTGATTAGATTCAAGGATAATGTGTGCCTCAGATGAAAATTTCTTTCATTGCTATTTAAAAATAGAATGAACAATCATTGCTTCTTCAACTGGCTCATGCATTTGTGAATCTATTCTTAATTGAACGATATTGCAAAATAACGTAAAATAACCTTATGGGAAAGAGGAAAATCCCAATACCTGTGTGTGTTTACTGGACTTGACCTTCCCACATTTTTCTTATTGATCTATGCCTGTGGGATACCTTGTCCTGTGACAGACAGGATATTTAGAGATGGAAATAATCTATAACATAAACAGAATGAAGAGTAGCTGAGGTCAGCTCATAGAATGAATGAATCCTGAGTAGGGCCCAGTCACCAGCAGGTAATCAAGTTACATGATCTTAATCAGGCTTTTCTGTCTTCCCTGTGCGTATTGTTTTCCAGAAACTTTCATCATATATCCTCCTTTAGTTTACCTGACTTTGGATTAGATCTATTTGCTGTTATTGTAACATGAACTTTTACCTGGAAAGTACCTTACTTCTGATGTCTTTGACAGAACAATTATATTCCTTCTCAGTTTCTGTTTTCCTGGGTTACAAAAGCTGTTTGTCTTCTCTTCAGACAGGTTCTTTGTTTTTCTGTTGTGAATAGTCACTCCACTATGCATCTGTACCATTCTTCCAGTTCTTTTTCTTTTTTTTAATTTTGTGATTTTTTTTTTGCCATTATTTAGATGAGGACCTCTAAAGGTGCTCCTATGTCTCTGTCTCTAATAATCATTCCAGAATGATAGAACAGGTTGCCTCTTCTTCTGTTCAGTATCTTAGAGTGTCAAGAGGTTTCCTCTCAAAATTGCATTCAGGGAGAAATGTTACAGAAAGCAAAATGCTGAACAGTGAAGGAGCACAGTTCAGAGCTAAAAACAGATATCAAGAGGTGGAGCTTGTAAATGCCTATGGTATCCCTGTTTAAAAAAAACAACCAAAAACCAGCTAAAAATAAGTACAGCATAGCAAAGAGGTAACGCTTTCTACTCTGCAAGCTATTCTTTAACTTCAGCGTGCCTGTCTGGCTGGTAGCTTGAGGTCATTGGCACTCAATTTACTGTAATGCACTCTCTGGGAAGCTGCACCAGATAGTTCCCTTTTTGCCCCTCCCCTTTCTTGTTCACTAGATTCTTTTCACAGCCAGTTGTACACAAAGTTGACTGAGCGTTCAAATCAGTTGTCCTTCAGACAGATTTATATAGGGGCCACATTATGGCATAGATTGTTTTGCCAGGCCCTCAGGGGCACAAACAAACAGCTGTACATTCCTGCCTTTATAATGGTATCCAGACCACTCGGTGGCAGGCTCAAGTCCCGTAATAACAGGCTTTTGGGATGCTGCCATCCGTTACTCTATATTCAGTGTCGCAGAAATAGCCGAGTCATTCCAAATTCTGTTTGCTGGAGTCAAACTTAAGCCCCGTGTTCTAGACCAGAATCACTTTTCCTGGGCACTATTTTGCAAAGTAACAATCGCTGAAGTGGGAAGAGAGCTATGCTGCTAACAATCTTTTCTTTCTCTTTCTTCCTTGTCCCTCTTCTTACCCAATACCAACAACATAGCTTTAGCCCGACGTGCCATTTTGACCAAAGCCATGGATTAATATGCGATGAATGCCCAGCTGGGTATGGGGGGCCACGCTGTGAAAGGTAAGCAAGCACCACACTTTTAACTGTATGAGATCCAAAGTATTAACTACATGCAAAGTATTAACTATATGAGAACCAGAGGTATTGGTGCCATTATGTTGTGATTCCTTTTTGTTACTACCCCTTCTCGTCCTCATTCCTGTATTCTGAAACTTACTGAAGAAATTCTCGTATGTCTTCCTCTGATATCAGGTCCATCCATTTGCATATGCCTAATGGTTGTTTTATTACTTTGTGGTAAAGTGCAAAGCTTCCAGGAAATGTCCTCTGAGAAGAGTCTCTTTCAAAAATTATTTTTCTAGCTTTTCTGCCACTCTTCTGAGATTTTTAAATTATTTTTTCTTTTTTGTCAATTGAATATTTAGAGAATGGTGAACTGAGTATGCAATAAATTACCTGTGCCTCTTTTTTGTAAAGTTAATATGCAGCAAAATTGCAGTTCTTCTAATAAAATATTTGTTGGGTTTAATTATTTTTTAAATAATACTTTGCATTTTTGTTGCTTCTAGTTTCCCATTTTAGTCTTTATTAGAACAAGTTAGGTTTTAATAACAAAACAAGATATTTCTTCTTTGTCAAATACATACAAATGCTCAATCTATATTTCCTACATTTATTACTGCCTATACAAAAGACAAATGATACTATGTGTACCTTGTCTTTGGCTGTGACAGGTCTGAGTGACATGTTAACACTGAGAGAGAAAAGTCTCTCCCCTTCTTATATCCTGTTATTCTGAAAGGATCAGATGGAGAATTTAAACGAAACACAAGGCTAGTGTGAATGCTGGTGCTAAGCTCCTGGGAACCCCCTTCCACAGGAGGTGAGACCGCATAGACAAGGGATATCATTGCTGTTTCTGCAAGCCTTTCCGTCCCTTGGGATTTCACATGGATGGAACAGCTTTCAAGAGCAGTTAGTGTGCCAGGGGACCTCTGCTAGTTGCTGGGAGGCCGTGATGAATCAACGTTGGTTTTGACTGCATGACCCTCGTCCCTTGTGACCCCGCAAGTGACATCTTTTTAAGAGGAGCTGGGGGAGCCAGATAGCTGTCTAACACCGGCTAGACAGTTATGGGGCATGAAAACATGGCACCTCCGGTTTTTAGTAGGCTTTTGCCATTTGACATTTCAATGAGCTGCTTGCAGCATTTTCCAGTGTAAATGCTATTAAAAAGTACAGCTTCTGAATGAAGATTTACAATATTAAGGCTGGGATGGGGTATGAACCAAGAGGAAGAGCCAACCAGAAAAGCAGGAACCTGACCAAAAGCTGTGAGTCACACTCTAGTCCTGTCTCTCTGATTTACATTTACAACTACTTCCTTTTAAATCCCCTGTTGTGCTATATCTGTCCTCAAGTGAGAGTGCAGGCTGTCACCTGTTTCCACCCATCATCACTGAGTCTGCTCCTGCTGTGTACTATTTCTGCCTGTCTTTTCCTGTCTGTCTTGGAAGTCATCACCTTCTTTCAGCTAGTGGGCTGTGAAGTTAATGACGGCAGGAATAAATCACATCAAGAGCACTTTGGTGGCAGTTTGTCAATGCAGGGTCATTGACAGCTTCCATTAGCAACAAGTGCTGTTTCTGAGTGGAGCACAGTCTGTAGATGCAGTAGGACAGAATCTGAATAAGTGGCAGGCTTGGATGTTAGCCTGGTTTCCTAAGAAAATGAGGCTACTGTGATCTCTTTGTGCGTGTCTGTCTGGCTGCCTGCAAAGATATTTGAACTTGTAGGTTAATTTCAACCAAACTTGACAGAAGGGTAGGAGGTCTCAGAGATAATAATTGTTCCTGAAGATTTCATGAAAAGAAGTGGCTGAATAGAGGTTAATAGATCGGGACATGTCACAGCTAAGGGAAAGAACACTGTGTGAACTCACACCTGATTAAACAGCAGAGAATACATGAGAGACAGAGAGAACACGAAAGAGAGATATTATTAAATACTCTGCCCATAAGAAAACTTTCACAGGGCAAGGAAAAAGTGCTGCTGTAGCCTGAGGGTTTACTTTCTGCTGAATAGCACCATCCTGCAGCAAATAATCAGCCCTTATCCTTGTAACTGTGAGATATAAATCCACTGGAAATTAGGCCATTAATTGCAATGCCTATAGAACTAGATTTTGTTTGCGGATTTGTTTGTTGTGGTTTTTTTTAAATTGTAACAAGCTTGGAAATACACACAACTGTCAATTATAATGAACAGAAGAAAGCATGTTGCCTTTTGCTATTAATAGTGATTGCATAATTGCTAAAAGAGTTCACATGAAATTCTCTTTCGTTTTAGCAACCGCAAAGTGACAGGTGATCTGAGCCACGTGATTCATTAATTGGACAGTCCTAAATTGTCGTAAAGTACCAAGTATTATGAAGTGAGCGTATGCAATACTATACTTATTTGGTCTCCAGAATCATCCTCTACCCGCTAGGGAGTTAAAATCTTTTATTTATTTATATGTATTTTTTTTACACCTGAATTATAAAATGTCAAAAAAAATCATTTCTTCTCTCACTTGAACTCTTCAGAAAAATGTTGCCAAAATTACTCGATGTTCTGAGAGGTCCAGTTCATAACACCGTCAAAATAACTGCAGGTATAAACTGTACTGGGAGTTACCACATACCTGTAATTGCAGAGAAAGCCCAGCCTCCCCAGTTAATCCTTTTCCCCAGCATGTTAGACTTAACGTTCTTCTCTTGCTTGCTGCTCACTTTCTAAAGGAGTATGAGGTGGGGCAGACACTCTCCTAACGCCATAGAAAGGGTGTATGAGAATGTCAAAAATCTGTCCTTGGAGCCCAGCTCATTTACAGGATGATAGGCATTTTCCAACTACACAGTCCTGCTACAGACAAGAGCACACAGCTTTAGGGGAAAGAAGCAAAATGGGTGAGAGTCTAGCTTCTCCTGCAGCACTCCTTTATTTATGAATATGGTTCTAGAGACCTTTTCGTCCTAGAAGGAAAGATAAGAGGTCAGTGTAACTTTAGTGGGAAGAGAAGGGCAAGCTGTGTTGTGTCCTTCCTCCTTATTCTTCAGGTCTATCACGAAGGGTCACCAGCCACAGTCCCTTGTGAGTCCCTTGACTTCAACCTGCTGCTCCTTCTAACTAAACAGAATTTTTCCAGTAGTGCCAGAAGCACAAGTCTGTATTGCAGTGCCGATAGGAAAAGGGTCAAACATTCAGGAGATCTGATACAACCAACACGTTATGCAGGATAGTTTACAGCTTGCAAAGGAAGGCACTCTGACATTGGAAAATGCAGGATTTATAGTTGGTCATACAACAACAACATTGGTCTTGTGCACCTGAGTTAAGATTCTTTTTTTTTTTTTTTTAATTACATGTTCACAGGCTATTTCTCCACAGGGTATTTGCCTGGTTTCATATGCAGGTTGAATGCACATAAGTTGCAAAGCAACTGTAAAAATAGTCTTTCCAGACCTCTAAAGCATTTGGATTTGCAGCCTAAATTAAGTCTGTCTCAAGGGTTGTTTTTTCCAGTAAATATAAAGAAATGTATAAAATGGGCCTGTGCTTGTGTGCATATATTTGAATATACACAGCACCATAAAGGCTGCTATGAAGTAAATTATCTCCATCCCAATCATCCTCAGTACACACACGTACATTTAAATAGTAGCCATGATTTTGGCACAGTTATGCCAAATAAAAATAGTCACAGATACACCTGCGTTTGAGGGTAAAGGTGAGCATAGAGGAAGGAAGAAAACTATGGAAACAATCTTTCTTCACTGCTTTTACTCTACTTTTCTTTATTTTAATCTCAGAGGTGTTCTGTTGTACTTAGCACTGATTTAGTTAGATATGTATTTTTTGTAATACATAAATGTAATTTTCCTTGCCACATGCATTATTGGGTATTTTAATATGAACCTTGCCAAACATGTAACGCTTTGAATCTGAGAAGAGTAGCTGAAGCAGAAATGTCCTTAAGGTAATAAAGATGGAATTAGTGAAAGTGGATTTCTTTTTCTTTTTAATCTTCCCCTGCAACTTCAGAAGTGGAAGAATGTACACATAGATACAGGCACACTGTTTTAAGCTTAACTGGTTTACCCCTGATTTCAGGTTCATCTTGAATCTGGATTCAAGATCGCATATGTATATAAGTAGAACATAGCTATGTGATGGTAGTGGGTTTTGCTAATTTCAATCAGCAAAGTCTAAACTGATGAGAATGCAAAGAGTTATTAAGGTCTCCTGCTATTAGTAGAAGAAAATGATTAGGAGTGCATGTCTCACAAATCCCTGGAGCATTTTTTTGTGTGAACTGCATGGTAAGTTTCTGTGAACTCTATCAGATACAGAACTAACCCCCACATGAAAGTGAAAAAGGAAAATGAATACACGTTAAGTGAGGTTAAATAGATTACTAGTGCCAAAAGATACAAATTTATCACAAACACGCCAGTAATGTGTGAGAAATGTCTCAGCAAAGCATGGGTGAACTTCACGCATCATTCATTTTAGGTAAAATAGGATAACTGCATAAATTAACCAGTTATTCTTTGGCTTGGTTGAAACATGTCTATTAATTGTTACATGTATTAAGAGACATTCCTGGCCTTTGTAACTGAGATACTATCACTGAAAAAATGCCAAGTGGTTTTGGCAAAAGCAAGCTAAAATCAGGCTTTTGTGATTACTGTGATCTCCTTCATCCAAGGAAACAATATCCATTCTTTGCAGGGAATACAAGGAGGTACAATGCATGACAGGTTCTGAAAATAAAATGCTTGAATTATTGTAATGATTTTAATTTAATGTTGCTAAGACAGGATAATTGTGACAGGCTATCTGTCCTAAAGGAGTAAAGAACAGTGGGCTAGATTGTGAAAATTTTACTAATGTTCTTGGGTGTTTACAGGCACCCTAATCACTGGACTGTTTATACATATTATTAATCTATGGTCGGCATCGTGGATATTTTTAAAGAATGAAAAAAATCTTACTTTGTGTAATATCTTACTACAACAAGTAGTTCAATTAGTTCCAACTACAGTTTCCTCCCTAGTCTGTTATCCACTTTTATAATCTTTGCTAATGGTAGTGAATACTACTTAACAGGTGTTTAGGCAGCTTTGTATAGAATCCAGTTGGAAGGTTCATGAGATATTGTGGATGCAAGCAAAAAGATGAACTTGATGAGCATAAAAGGACAAGAATGAGGGCCTAGTGGAGATCTGCATTCCCATATTAGGATGGTACCCAAATGCTTGCTTGAACATACCGTGCAGTACTATTGCAAAGGAGAGAGAGTATCTATATGCCTAAGAACTGCATTCAACCTGACTTTAAAAGAGTAAGGAGCATTAATTTATGTAATGTAAATTTATGGAATTTTTGTAATGTGCTTTCTGTTTTCCTTACACTAATTGGAGTTCATCTGAGATGCACGTGAATAACTTCATTATCTGGAACTGGGCAATTTTTATTCGCTCTCTACAAGTTGCTTTTACTGTGAAGTGTGAACAAAAGAGAAAGCAGATCAAAATATAAATAGGAAAAGGGGTGTGAGACAAGTAGAAATTTGGTTTAAATACTTGTGTTAGGTCAGATTCACTAGTCTGTTTTATATGGTACTTACAGGAAATTGCTGGTGGGTAAGGTGGAAAAGAAGGTGGTATTTTTAAAATTCTTTTTTAAAACATGAAAGGTATAGTACACACCAGTATACTTCCTGTGATAATGAACAATCTTTTTGTTTACTTGCCTGTACATATCGGCAATCCAGTAATTGAATAAATCTCATCATTCATTAGATCAGAGGAAGGCTAAGTCAGGGGAGGAACTTGTTAGGTAAACAAATTTATATCTATATTACTTTCTAAACTAAAAAGTTTTTAAGGTAGAGAGAAAAATCATCAAGCTTGATGGTAAATGAGTACAGAATATCTAGACATGATGTGCTGAGACACAAAGCCTATCTAACATGGAGCTGAATGCCTCTA
The DNA here is from genome assembly GCF_000703405.1 of Apaloderma vittatum. Taxonomy (NCBI): domain Eukaryota; kingdom Metazoa; phylum Chordata; class Aves; order Trogoniformes; family Trogonidae; genus Apaloderma; species Apaloderma vittatum. Next base: position 24,174 of record NW_009703014.1, on the reverse strand, counting down.
GTGTGCCAGCAGATGGATTTCTTATTATGCTTTGTCTCGTCTTCAGTGCCAGTGACAAGATTTTTCTCCCACTGAAATCTAATTACTAGCAGAACTGGCAGGATTTCAACTGGTACTGTGTCTACAGTGTTGTTAAAAAGGAGAAGGAGGGAGAGGGAAAAAAAGACGATTAAGAAATACTTGAACAAAGATCAAATCATTTTAGGTGATTAGTGAGGCAGTGAAATTAAATAGTTCTAACAAGAGGGTTATTTAAGGGTCCTAACTGGTTATGTCTTTTACCTTAGGTGTACAGAAGGCTATTTTGGACAACCTCTAATACCAGGGGGATCGTGCCAGCCATGCCAGTGTAATGACAACCTTGATTTCTCCATTCCTGGCAGCTGTGACAGCTTGTCTGGTGCCTGCCTGATATGTAAGCCAGGTACAACAGGCCAATATTGTGAGAGGTGTGCTGATGGATATTTTGGTGATGCTCTTGATGCGAGAAACTGTCAACGTAAGTCATGAACTTTTACTACTACTCCTGACAGTATTGATCTATCCTATAACCATGTTCCTGAGAAGAAGACTGTGCCTCTGTATGTGTGAGCACCAGAATGATATGGCATACTTACACATCTAATAATAATAGTGTTTTACTTGCATCTGCATCTGGAAAGGGAGGCTTCGAAGTAAACAGGAAGAAGAACCTATTAAAAAAAACTTCCTGCAGTAGTTGAAGCAATAATGAAGCAGACATGGAAAAAGCCTGGGAGAGCAGAGTATTGCTTGAATGCAAAGTGTTATGATAAATGTCAGATCTACAAAAATAAATACAAACAAATGAAAACAATTCACTGAAAATGCCGTAAGCCATCCAGGGAAATCCCATTAACTAGTGAGATTGCTGCTGAAAGGAGTGATGCCATGAAAAGCTGAAATCATTTCAAGAGAAAGTGATACTTCAGTTACTGAAGGATCCAGTTCTGGCAGCCCTTGTGACCTCCTTCCCACCTACATGACCTCAGTAAGAGTTGAGAATTGCTGCCTCTTACACAGCATAATTCTCCCACCTCCTGCAAAGTAGAGTCTAGAAACTCCAGACAGATTTTCTAAAGTGCTCTGGAGGAAGATACCTGACACTGCAGCAAGCTACCACTTCTCAGCTGAGCAGTGGCGTGTTGTTTAAATATCAGCCCTGTAACTCACTTTCTCGTAGTAGTTGCAAAAAATTATTGAGAGCAGATAGAAGATTTGGTAGTAACAGGAGCTTTTGCTTCTGCAGGAGGCAGTGTCTTTCTCCTAGCCATTGCTGGCAAAATTCAGAATGAGACTATTAGGCAGAAAGAACTTAGAAGCAATCTTCCATACCCTTCCATCTCTTTCTGAGGAATGGAATACAATAGGTTATAAACTATCTTGAAAGCAGAGTATTTTAATTCATTGCTGCATAGGAATAAACTCAGAGCAACTCCATTGAGTACAAATGTGTTACTTCGGGATGAAATTATACAATTAAAAGAGCTGGACATCTGTCTTACTTCTGTCTGTGTAGGAACACAGGGACCGTGTCTGCAGTTGTGTTGCAAACATGAAAGTCTGAGCCTCTGGCTTCCATTTCGAGGATTTGCGCTGCTAGGGGCTTGAGTCTGACAGGGAGAATATTAAGTTCTGTTGGACCTCCTAAGACCGCTTGGGAGCCAGCAAGATGCCGAACATCATCAGGTTTCTCAAGAAAGGCTAATAAACACTGGTACATGTAAAATCATAGATAACCATGAAGACATATACCTGTGTAAATGCATTCTGTACCTACTTACACAATGCTGGATGGAACTTGGATGGCCACATATATTCTTTGTACGAGTTAACAGTTCGTGGTGAGTGGTGTCATATAAGTTAGGATGTTAAGTGTGTAACATGATTTAAAAAGAAGTGTATTTCAAAAATCATAACTTCCAGTAGCTTGTCACCATTCCTGAGGCATCAACAGGACTGTTGCTTTGAACATGTCTACAATAGTGGCAGCTGCCTGAGAAACAGATGTAATATGAGGAGAATTCAGAAAACATACAATTAAAAAAAAGCATTAAAAATAAATACATATCTAATGTAGAATTACAAGCTTTTCTTTTGTTGTTATTATCACTGACAAGGAGAGCCCCGTAATGTATTCATAGCCTTGTGCTCACAGTTGACTTGTATTCATCTACTCTCTGTCTTTCATGTGGGTTTTCTTTTTTGCATATGATTTTTTATTTCCTTTGCAGACTTCCATGGTTTGCCCTGCAGCTACAATATCAGAGGGACTGTGTCTTTACTTTGTTGTTTTCAATTTTGTTCCTTATTAAAAAGCCAAATCCAAGAGTATTGCAAAGCATGAATTTTGCTTTCAAATTATTTTGAAATGTTTCTTGCTCTTTCTCAGTGCAGTGCTGCTGTTGTGTGCATTAACCATTTCAAATGACAGTACAACTTTATATCACTGTAGTGTTGTTGAGTTTCTTGGTGTATCTGTACAAAATCATAAGTCTAAGAACCGTAAGCAAATGTCCTAGGCTTATTTGATTTGATCCTAGTAGGCCTTTTTTTTTGGTGAGAAACAGCACAGTGTGCTGAAGCAAATACCTGGAGGTCTTGCCAATGGTAATAGAGCTAAGCAACATCAGGTGAGTTAAACTGTGTGCCAGTGCATCGGGACAACTGTTGGAGGAGAATAAATGAGCAGGTTGATTATAAATACACGCTTATAAATATTTATGCAAATCTAGAGAGAATGAAGGGTCGTGACCGGTGTCATTTTGGGAGAAAGTAAGACAAATTTCTCTGACAGGCTGTTTTGTATTATAGCAACCATTTGGAGATTTGGACAGTAGCTCATTTTCCCAGTAGAGGGGAATGAATGTAAAGGCTTTAGTTGAAATAAATGCATTTATCAGGTTGAGTAACACTTTATCAGATGAATAGTCCTGACTCTGTGTTTCTCCTATATGTACCTACTGCCAGAGCCAAGAAAAAACAGTCTTGACTTCCAAATTCTGCCCTACTACTGCACTGCACTCAGTCATGTGTGGCTGAGTTAAGAATACATGTTATGCCATTTGCGGTAATACAGCATATAAGTAGGACAAACTCATCTGTTTATAAAAACAGTGTAAATTTTCTTTTTGATTCTTGTGGTGTGTCATATGCCTGATAAGCAAAACAATAAGTAAGATTGACTTTGGTTTTTGAGGTCTGTGTAAAATGATTGGTGAAATACTTTTAACTTGCACTGAGAATTGTGGTTTGTTGAGTCAGAGCTTTCACATCATCTTTCACTGCTGACCATTCTAATTAGAAACATACTCAAAACATACATATGTGATGCTCATTACTGTGTACAATTTGGAGTGCTGGCAGTTTTAGAACATGAATATTATGGTAACGAAGAGGGCTGTATACAGGATGAAAGAGGTAAATTATGGATTCAGTTAGTGTTGAAAAATGAGAGTAAAAGGAAAAGAGAAGCAATGTTGATTACAGCCGAAGTGTTTTTAAATATTTACATTTTTTTTAATGTATTGCAAAACAGAAGAGATAAAACCTCTGTAGGTGTTACCAGACTGATATGATAGTCCAATGTATTTTTGTTACTTTTTCCACAATATGAGACATCTTTGCAAACGTTTTAGAAATAATTTTATAAACAGACTGACAAGCCATCAAGTCACTCTACATTTAAAAGAAGCAACTTTCACAGAATACCTCAAAAGTGGGGAGAAAACTGAAAAAAAACCTTTTCAATTTACAGTTGAAAATTCTAAATTAGCAAGTCCAATAAAGTAATGAGGAAGTTTCTGTTGTAATAGTCTGTATATAGAAAAAGTATAACTGCTTTGCCTCGAATGGCACCTTGTGACAAATATGTGACCATAATGTGTTCACTGTTGGGACTCCTAAGTGTTTCTTAAAATGAAGCTGTCATGTTGAGAAGAAAAAAAACAACACATGCAGTCAGGGCACTGCAGGAATTTTTTAATGAGGGTTAGAGCCCTGGTTTACAGAGTAGATTGATAATCAGTATTGAGATTTGGATCCGTTCCCCTCTGGGGGGAAAAAAAAGGGATGTGCAGGAACTAGCTCATGCTGAGGGAATTGGTGCCTGCATAGTTGTAGTCCTTGTGACACCCATCACATCCCTCTTCCATGCTGTGAGTGATTTTTTTTTTTTCCTAATCTCTGCATGCCAAAAGGATTGTGGTTGAAGAATGTAAAGGGTGATAGAAAGCTTCCCCAAAATGTCTTATTTCCTAAAATATAAGAGTTTAGAAACCAGCAGCATTGTTGTTCTCCTCAAGAAACAGCAGTTCCTTTTCATTGCTGTTTTAAATTGTTGATGAAATGGGCTAGTCAATTGGGTTGTGTTTCCTCTGGGAACTGTGATGCTGTTACGGAGACAGAAGTCCCAACAGATAATCCTTGGTGTCTTTTTCCACTGTACTCCAGGGTGCTGCCTGTGAGGAGGGGCTCTTGCCAGGTTGAGATGATTACTGCCCCCATAGCAAACCTTGTTCTGGGTCCTCAGGGGAGCATGTAAAATAAGTTTTCTATGAACTTGAGGCAAAATTTCTCACTCTTAAGAATTTGGAGCACAATTCCACAGTAATATGGGCAGGTTAGTATGTGTTGTCACCATATGGGAGTGACACCTTCCTGCTTTAGTCAGGCCTGCCTTCCTGGATTTCTCACAGGGACAAAAGCAGCCCTATGGACATTTGGCTATTAAATTTAGCTTCAGGAAACACATTAACAGCTCCTTCTTCCTCTGCAGCCTGTCAATGTCACATCAATGGCTCCTTCTCAGAGATCTGTGACTTGCGGACGGGCCAGTGCGAGTGTAAAGCCAATGTGATCGGGCGCCGGTGTGATGTCTGCAAGGTAAGTGACAGGAGATGGTGTTTCCTTTCAGCTTTCTGCCCTGTTTGTCGTAACTAAATATCGTTTGGATTAGGATAGTTTTTAGTTTTTGTTCATTCTTCACTTAACATATACGGGCTGTTCTTATGTACAGCAAGGTAAAATTGCTTTTAAAAAAAATGTTTTCTAGGGGTTTTCTAAAATAAAATGGACAATGTAATTTAAGCCTTTACATATAAGTAGAACGGAGAATGTAGTTTAAGCCTTACTTTACATATAAGTACATTTTTATATATGGTGTGCACACTTTATATTCTGAATGTTTGATATAAATAAATTATTTAAAAATATCACAGCTCTGGGAGATATTCCCTCTATGAATGATAGCATCTGATTTTAGAAAAAAAGCAGGATGCTAGTTTACTTCTGCAGTGAATGCTTTGCTTTTACATTTTTTTTCTTAGGGTTTTTTCTTGTCCAAATAATGGATTTTTTTTTTTGGTGAAACTGTATTTTGCTTTCATGTTGTTTTACTGCCTCATAAATCACTACAAAAATACGGTGTTTCATAAACTTTCACAGAGTTGTCTTCAGGCTGCTGAGCTGTTATAGCCGTCTGCACCTTTCTCTGATTCAGCCTGAGGACTCGTGGGTTAGGCCTGTGTCCTCAGAACACCTCCATGTGCATGTAACTTCAAGCACAGTAAACCGTGCTGCTGAAATCACAGGGATCATTTTCGCCCTTTAAAAATGTGTAACTTCTGCAGTGGTTTGCTCTCACTTTATTTTCAACAGTATTTAAAGAATCTATTCAAAGAAAAATTGTTGGTATCAGTGGAATTTGCACAGATTGCATAACATACTTAGCAAATATCTCAAGCTTGTTAATATAGTATGGGCAGTTAATTGGAATTAATCTTTGTTTACTACTGTGTTTACTCCTATTTTTATTCCTGTACTCTTTCACATGGTGCAGTTTCGTTGTCTTTGCTTTCTAACAGTGTTTACTTTTCATTCTTAAAGCCCAGCTACTTCTGGGCCCCAGAAAAGCTGTTTTGCATACCCTGTGGCTGCAGTGCTTTAGGATCCACGTCACTGCAGTGTGATGTGTCAGGAAGATGTATCTGCAAATCAGGATTCGTGGGCAAACGCTGTGAAATCAGCAGACAGGTGCCTAAATTGAAAGAAAATGCACGAAGCGTTCAGCAGATCCGAGTCCCTCCTCGGAGATGGGGCATCAGCAGTGCCAGTGGGTGCCCACGGGGTGCTTACCGGCCTGCTTCTCTGGTAATCAGAAACTGTGTGCATTGCATGGGCTGAAACCTCATATTTACTTGTCATTTGTCTTTTTTTTTTTTTTTTAATTTTAAATATGTGTGCTACAATATATGAAATTATGAAGAAACAGGCTCAGAAGACAGGCAGCCTTTTAGGTTACTTCCCCACTCCTAGAGCTTCTGATAGTGCAGATGGGAATATAGGCCAGAAGTGAATGAGTCCAAAAGCAGCACCATCAGCAGTGGCATGCACTAAACATGTGAGTGGTGTGCATACGTCAATGGAATCAGTGGGATTTTCATGGCCTTTGGCAGGATAAGACTTCTTCTGACAGTTCAAGGACTAAAAGCTTAAGGAATTTGCAAGTAAGATCAACCCCAGAGGAGAAGTGTTAATAACTAATCTTAAAATATTAAACATAACCACTGTTAAAAGTTCTCGTTAGTGAATAAAACCAGTTATCTGAGCCATTTTTAACAAGGTGAAGTGCCCATAGTTTGAGTATAATGCCTAAAATGACAGGCATGTTCATTGTTTGTCACATACCAACAAAACAACTTATTTCTTGGGATTAAGTAATTGCGATGCAACTGTTTCTAACAAGAGCAGTGTTTTAGGAAGACTGAAGTTTTTCTACACAACTTGAAACCTCCACACATCACACCCTGTCTGGAAAATACCTGGCTGTGTTTTTGACCCTCAGGCAGACTCTGGGACCCATGCCATATTTGCTTATATGGATTCCCTTGGAGAACACAAGCTTTTACCCATTTAACATGTATTACGTAACTGTGTTGCCTACACAAACAATCGGCATACACTGATACAGGGATACAATGTAATAACACATTTGGAAAATTCCTTGTATTTCCTCATTGTGGTCCAGGATCTTATCTCTTGCTCAGTAAATGTGATTCTTAGAACTTCTGTGTGTATAAACAAGCTTTGCTAAGGGCTTAACTTGAGGGTTCATCTTGGGGGTTTGCATGACTGATCAAAATGTCTTTGACTCTGCAGAGCTCATCACAGAATACAACCCAGCAGGCTAGTTATCTTTTCTTCCTTCACACAGTGTGGAGTGCTAGTATAGTAGACTTTTTTTCTGGCTTTCACTGTTACAAACAGAATTTATTAGATCCTATCAAACATTCTATTGTGAACTGAAATGCATGCTGTGCATTGGTTACTTCACTGCATTAATCTGAATGTCTGTCCTGAGTTTTTTGCATACTTACATTTCTCTGTGTTTCTTCCTGTGTAAAAGAAATCTTTAGAGATGATATATTTAATTGAACCTTGGAGTTTAATTATATGAATTCAAGTATTTCTCTCTGATACACCATGTTTTGTCATGCAGAACTCTGTAATTGGCAAGACATTTCAGTATAGAATTTGTAAAGGAAAATCAGTGTAGTTATGTATAATCAAGCATTTGCATAGGTTCATAAGATTCTGAGGCCAAATTCTGACAAAAGATGTGGTCCTGTATTCTGATACCTATCAGCAAATTCTCTGTGGGAATGTGAAACTTCACTATTAACCTCAGAGATCAGTTTTCAGGACTTTTACACTGAAACTTGCTGAAGTCTCTGGGAATTTACTTACACAAGAGATTAAGGGTTCTGCTGTGGAACTGTGCACCTCCACTGGCTTGAAAAATCTGTACTGATGTGTGCAAGGCAAAAATCTAACACTGCATACCTGAGTCACCCAGTAGTATGTTGTAAAACTAAATATTTTCCACTTTGTTCCATTTATACTCATTAGCAATGATCTTTTTGATCTCTCTTTTGTAATGTTTTACTTTCCTAGTGAAGTGTCATAGGTTTTTACTGTCAAATTTTGTAATATCAATTTCAAGTGAAGTTAGTAGTATGATTTCGATTTCTACATACTCTGAAAATCATCGTACCTGCAAATAGGTAGGAAAGTACTCCCATGTTAAGGTCATGCTAGCTCAAGACTGAGTTCAAGATTTGACTATCAAGTGCAGTTTGCTCCTAGAAGCCTCTGGTAGCTGGTGCAGTGAAGCCCATGGGGTCTGTTGGTTAAAAAGTTTGTGCGTGGAAATGAACATATGTCTTTCTTCTCTTCTTTACAAATATACTTTTTGCACTCCACTAGTGGAGTTCAGGTAGAAAATTATTACTATAGTTGGTAACATTTATTCTGATTCTGTAGGATTTTTACAATATGCATTGCAAATATGAAACTAAAGAACAAAACCAGAAGAGAAACAGAGGCTCATTCTTCGTCTTAGACCTAACTCAAAGACAGTTTTTGTCTTAAAAGTAGATAATTCACATTATTTGCTTGTATTGTACAGAAATGCATTACATCTATGTTCCTCTGAAGTTATACATAAATATCATTCAAAAGATATGCTCATGAGTTACAGAATACTGTATACAGACGTTGCCCCTGGTCAGAAGAGATAAAATCTAGTTGTTCAGGGACTTTCCAGTTGAATCAACCTCCATTCATAGCTAAGAATTTGAACTCACTCTCTTAGCAACAAACTCTGCCTGACATAATCTTACAACCCAGACACAGGATATACATATGGCACTGATATGCATTCCAGTTCTTGTGGGAATTGTATTTATGGAAAAACAACCTCATAGGATATGTGTTACATTGCAGAATGTTCATTGTAGCATCAGGCAACATTCTGAAATTTTTACTCTTTCACAGCTGTGTAGGGTATTTAGTGACCTTGCCCCAGTGTTTTGCCACTACAGTGTGATGAGTGTAGTATTTCAGTGATGAAAAGGAAACAACCACCATGATCTCTTTTCACTTTGAGGATTTCCACTTTTCTCCTGGTAATCATTCCATGAATTAACTGTTCGTTCTCTCTCTCTGGCAGCCTGAAACATTTGGGTTACGGTCTTCAGGACAATGTGTTCCGTGCAACTGCAACTCTTTTGGTTCCAAGTCCTTCGACTGCGATGGAGATGGACAGTGTTATTGCCAGCCTGGAGTGACAGGAAAGAAGTGTGACCGCTGTGCTCATGGATTTTACAACTTTGAAGAAGGAGGCTGTACTCGTATGTACATTCTTTGCAGCTGACTGCAGATTTATTTATTTATTTGACTGTTTACTTATTTATTTATTACAAAGTTTCTAGTTTGGCTGGCTTTGGGTTGCCTAACAAATTTTCTCGACAGATGGTCTTTTCATAAACAGTTCTTTATATTAGTCAACGGGTAAGCATGGTGATTGGCAAGAACAAAAGACTGAAGGAGGAATTCTTGCTATTTTAAGGTCAGTTTGTGGCTAATGTGCCACGTTTAGAGGGAATAGAAATGTCCTTTCCTTCAAATACTTTCTGCTAAAAAAGTTTTGATGGAGTTTCTATAGTTTAGTTATGGTAAGAGGCCAAATCACGTCAACTTGAAGGGATGTGAATGGGGGGAAAAAAAAATCCCTTTGCTTCTATTTTTTTTTCCCCAAACTTTTTCACTGTCCTTAAATAGATGATCCGTTTTTATTAAATTTCTATACAACGCTATCTAGAATTTTGTTTACTTGTACAGTCTTTGTGTACAACAACATCTTCAGATAAAAGTCACTAGAATGTGCTTTGTGTAACCACATGAAAAGTATAATTTTCCAGATGCTAAAACTTTAGCATCAGACCTAAATATATCCAGCCCTTATTTACGTTTATATTTGTCCTTTTGGACATTAGGTCAAACACCGAAATGAATGCTTTTTTAAAGCGATATGGACTCTTGCATCAAAAAGAACCTGACAGGTCTCTCCACAGGGGGCTATCTGTCTTTGCTAACAGAACTGTATTTTTAAAGCCTCATAGGCTCACTAAGGTGTATTCATGGGAGACGTAGATGCCTCCTGTGGCTGGCTGCTGGGATGCCAGAGTGGTGATGGCGTCACAGCATTAGAGTGCTATAAAGCCAAGGGTATTGCTGCTATTATTCTTCAGGCAACAGCTGTATTATTTCCAAAAGCAGAAATCACAATGCTCAGTAACCTGTTCCTCCTCCTTTCCCATCCAGAACGGCAGCAGAAGCAGCAAGCCTAACTCTCTGCCTTTTTTACTCCCTTTTTTTTCAATGGAAGGAGCATTGAGGCCTCAAGATCAGCATCTGCGAAGCAAAATTCAGTTTCACCTGTAGTATTGATAAACCTCGAGCCAAGCTGGATTATATATAGATCATTTTTGAAAACATTACTCTATGGTATTGGCACTCTTGGGAAGGAAGAGCTCAGAAAACGTTTACCACCTTGAAAAGTGCAAACACTTTGGCACCTTGGTGAAGGGAAGGCTTCATTCACAGGCTCACTGATGAGAGAGTCTGAAATAAAATGCAAGTGATAACTGCAGTCCTAAAGCTCTTAACACATGTACAGAAGGAAAAAAATGCTGTAGTTTATTGTCATGATTAGTCTCTTATTCTAACATTTCACAGTTTAAAAGCAAATCACTATTATGAAATACTGCAAAATGCTGTTAATTTCATACAGTTGGGAAAGGAAAATGAGAGGGCAATTAACGAGATTTTACATTAAAATTTTAACTGGTCTCTTGGCAAACTTGAAATGACAGAGTTTAAGGAATAGTGATGAAATGGGAAAGTAGTGTAATTTCAAACACTATTTTAAATAGAAATGTATCTGCCTGTGGTCATCAGATTTTGTAAATAATGACAACAGCTAAAAATGTTTAGAAAATTCAGATTTTTTAAAGTTGCAAAGATAATACAACAGATGGAGAGGAATTCTGTTTTCAAAATGGTGTTTTTTCCCCCACTTATTTTTAGTAGGCTTTTTATGTATTCCTTCAAATGACAAAAAAAAGAAATTAAATTATGAATCACAGAGAAAATCAGAAATTTAATAAAAGTATATCAAATCGTGCTAGGAAGAAAGTGCACAAAAATGAATTCCGTAGTGACAGCTAAGTATCGGAAAAAATATTGGACCTCTTTTATCTAGCATTTATCCAGAAGGAATATAATTTGATTTTTTTCTTGTGCAATAAAAAACCATAAAGCCTCAAAATAACCCCTAAAGCATCATCAGTTAGCATTGACATTCTAGCAGCAAAGATGCAAAACCGATTTTTATTTCACTATTGTTTGGAACAAATGTGTTATTTTTTTCCATATTCTTTGCAGTAATGATAAAAATAAATACAAAAAAATATTGCTATATAACTTTCTTCCCCTCCATGCCTTTTGAACCAATTTTGTGTAAGAACTGGAAGCCCATAGAAGAGCTGTCATATCCAAAAGCCTCAGTCTGCCAGTGAGAGATGTATTCTGAAGCATCTTCAAGCCACAGTGTGTCAAAAGATTTTATGTAGCATGCAAAACATCTTGTTCCTGCCATGATGGAGGCAGAACTTACTATCTTCTTTGCATCACTTACCTTATTTTGAAAGTACTGATGGGGAAAAAGAAAGGTCACTTCCTATCTGACCTATAGGTATGAGTTCTATCTTTGCACATCTCTTACCTTCTAGTTTTACTTGGAAGTATTTCATACAGTAAAGCCAGTGAATGTAAATACAGTCCTCAGCAATGAACATTGTTACACTGCTCTATAAAGACCCCAAGGAACAGATTCTCTCTGAGAGAGTCATAGATTGCTTATGATGCTTTTGCTCTGACTTCAGGAGTAATGTTGACAGTGGATACGAAAATAACCATGCACCAGTTCTCCTCCTCCAGGCAGTTAAGTGACTTGTACTTGATAACTACTTATCACTTACATACCTTGACTCTGCATTTGGCACCAATGAGTTGTTCACTTACTAATGCTTTCAGAGCAATGACCAATTTTGGAATGGCTTCTAAAACCGAGCCATTTTTAACTGAATAAAATCTGCAAAGAATCCCGGTTTCCTGTGAAGAGGCACATTGTTGATGTCCTCCCAACACAGAATATGTATAATCTGAAAAAAATGGAGCAGAATGTGGAAAAGAAACTGAAATGCCTTTTTTTTTCTCTTTAAGAGAAGACTGCTTACAGCAGCAGAAATTCGAGTAGGTTGGCTCAGGATGGTGGAAGAGGTTAAATACCCTGCAGGTTCCCTTTGTAGGGGGCTTGGAGGCAGTCAGGTGGCCATGTCACACAAGTGCACCATCTCAGAACTACACTTCTACAGTTGGTGTCTTTATTTTTCCTCTTCTTTTCACATTGCATTTACTTCTACCGCAGGTAACCTCTGCTGCATTGCTCTAGATTTTGGTTTCTCTAGGTTTACCCTACCTTTTCTGCCTCACTGTGTCCACAGATAACAGAGTTCACTCTACAGTAAAGGCATTGGTGGTGTGATCCTAATCCTGTTAGGGTCTGCTGTCCAAGTGTTGCATAAAGGGGTAATTTTTCTTCTGCTTTATGTTTTATTTTGGTTTTTTTTTGTTTTTGTCTCCCATGAAGCCTGTGAGTGTTCACATTTTGGTAATAACTGTGATCCCGTCAGTGGCCGCTGTATCTGTCCTCCCAATACTGTTGGAGAGATGTGTGACAAATGTGCACCAAATTACTGGGGCCATGACATTGTCAGTGGCTGCAAGGTGAGTGGATCTCTGGTTTTTGATGTATGCTACCTCTTTCCTATGGGGCAGATGCAGTAATTTGTAGCTGGAACACAATTTTAGGTTTGTAAATCATGGTTTGTCTCCGCATTGCAAGTTTTGGTGTCAGGCTGTGGTGTAAATGTTGGTCATCTGTTACTGAAGGCTATAGAGCTGCTGTCTCAGGTAGGCAGCCTGTAACACTGATTACTCTGTTTAAACAGCTGTCACACTGAGTCAGTGTCCTGATTGAGCCTGGTTTCTTTTATTATAGCTGTGTTTAACGTGATTGAGGAGATTACCACTGCATTGTACAATGTGTATAGACGTATACTTACAGGTAATTGATGGTGCCTTTGCAGAACAAATTTACTTTGGCTCTAATTGTGATACCACTGGGAATTTGTACTTGAAGTTTACTTGAGAAAGGCTTCAGCTTGTGCATAAAATACAGTGAAGAGGGAAGAGAGGGAACAACCACCTTAGCTGTAAAATACACTTGATTTCTATGTTCTTAAAAGAGGAGATAAACCTTCTCATTAGCCTTTGAATCCTTCTTATTCCAGTGTTTGACACAGATTTATAAAACCAAATCTGAACAAAAGGGAAGAATGGAGAAGGAATAGGAATGCAATGACAGTATGTCAAAGGGGCATGTTAATGTCCTACTTGTGAAGTGAAGGAGAGTAGTATTTGGTTAAAGTTGAAAACAGGTGACAGTAAATATTGTGCAAAGTTCAAATGCCTTCTCCTCTCTGCTGTCCTCATTGATGATAAGGGATTTATATTAGTACTGCAATTACTCAAAAACCTTGTATCTTGTCTGAACGTGGTCATATGCCGCTAATGCTCTTTCTTAAAAGGCTGTTTGTCATGTAGCTCAGGCTGCAAACTAATTACCGAGAATGATTTCCTTTTTATATGTATGGAAAACTCTTCTTGTGAAACCTCTGCTGTGCTGCTGTGATATAGACTCTTGGCTTCTGAAACCAGCCTAATGAGGTTGAAGACCTCTGTTTGAGCTCTGGAGTATATTCTCTGATTGTCTTTTATGTGAGCACATTAGTATGACAGGTCCATGGCACCATCTAAATTAATAATGATCTATCAGCCCACATCTCTTTCAGTATGTTGCAGCTAATTTCTGCAAAGTGAGATGTGAATCTCCTGCTCGCACTCTTTGTAGATTTCCAGGCCTGTTGTAACTCAGGGGGATAGAGAGCATTGCATAAAGCTGCTTGCTTGCAAAACAAACACATCTGATTGTAATTTAGATTTTAATATTACCCACCAAGCTATTTTAGCTTATGGTGAACAGTTTGCTTTCTAAGCTTTATGCTCAAATGTATCTTGTAGAGTAAGGTTCTTTCTGGCAGAAGTTTTTATTTCTTAGACTAGGTAGTCTAACAGTCCAGCAGTCTAACATTTAATCAGTAATTAAATAGTTTCTGTGGCATTTGGTAAGGATTGAACTTGATTTTTCTCTGGATATTCATGTAATAAACAGTTTGGTTTAGAAATGGGACCACATTTTTCTCTTTTTCAGCTTTCTGCCCTTAATTGGAGCAAGTCTATCCATGTCAGTTACTGTGGTAACCTGTACTTCTGGCACTGGGTTTTGTTTCTGCAAGCTGAACTCCTTATGAGATTCTGGTCACGCCAGTGATCAAAGCAAATGTCCTCTGCTAACTTTACAGTACAGTCACAGTAATAGCATGGAAGGATTCTTCTGTTCTTTGGAAGCCTGCAGCTTTCCCTGCTACTTACTTCTGTATTCAATATCTAGACCCCCTGGCAAATCACCTTGCCTTTGCAAGTCTCATTCTGTGACCAAGTTTACTTCTCAGTACACCACAAGACTAAATCTCTATCCCTTACCATGTAAATTACTGTCATCTAAGGTCCTGTTTGTACAAAGAAGATAGTTACCTGTCTGCTGGATGAGTAATAAACATTGAACTAGATTCCACTGGGACCGCTGCCTCTGAGCAATTCCAGTTTTAGCAAAGTGATCTGAACATGCCCTGCAGAGGATTTACATAGAAAGCACTTTTTAGCTAGCATTTACGGTTTTTGAGTTAATTTTGGCTGCAAAGTATCCCTGTGTCCTTGACCCTTTTAGATTTAATTGATTTCACTGCTTAAGTTATCAGTGCTAATTATCTGTTTAAAAAGAAAACAGTGTTGTAAATGCATTTAGCGTAATTGCTTGACCCTTGTTGAATAAAGATAAATGCCTAGCTTTATAATTCAGATATGTAACCTTTGGACAGTGGAAGTTCACTGCTGTACTTCATTTATAGATACTTGAAAGAGGTGAATCACTTTTTTACTGTGTTGTTACTTGGTTTCTTTCAGACACACAATTGCAAATTTCTCCTTGTTTCTCTCCTTTTTAGCCCTGTGACTGCAGCCTCATTGGAGCCCTGAGTTCTCAGTGTGACTTAAATACAGGCTGTTGTTTCTGCCGACCTGAATTCTCTGGGGATAAATGCACTGAGTGCAGGTCAGGTTACTGGAATTACCCACACTGTGTTCCTTGTCAGTGCTTCCTGGCAGGAACTGATCCACAGAGCTGTGATACAGACTCGGGGAAGTGCTCATGCGTTGATCGTACTGGCCAGTGCAGCTGCAAGGTAGGACAATGAAGGTTGTAAGCTCATCTTACAGCTGCTGAGAAGTTTATTCCAAAATACGTTGACATTTGTACTTGCCCGTTCCAACAATACGTGCAGACAAATCTTGTTGGTTTTCCTAGTACATTTGCTGACTGCTCTGGGAGAAGTAGAACGTAAAGACTTAACTGCTTATTAGTTGATTAGCTGATTTTTCACATGCTGACACTTGAAAGGATACCATCCTTTTAGGCTCTCTTCTCACTTTGTGTTTCTTCCTGTTCTTACAGAAGTGTTGCCACTTTAACCCCATTTAATACAATTCTTGTTTAGTTATTTGGCAAATTAAAAGTAAATACATCAATAATAACAGTACGTCCAGTGCTAGTTCTTTATAGTACATTGACTCAGAACATGTCAATATTGATCATTTTATGAGTAGAACTCACTGCAGTAGTATTTGTTCCTTCTGTGTAGACTGCATCCAACTCAGATCACTAAAGCAAAGACTTTTGGCGTTATCACCCACAAAATACTTATTTGGAATTGTTCTTGCAAGTAGGGCACACTTTAAGTAGTTTGAAAATTGGCTGTATCACTGAGATTAAAGGGCAGTAAGTGATGGTTTGACATGCAGTTGGTAGCCAGGAAGCAGAGCTCATACCTACGTCAGTGGCATAGATGATGGAATTCACCATCACCAGGTTTAAAAATATTGCTCATTTGGAGGAAGTAGAGCTTGACATGCTGAGCAGTAGAGCTACAATCTACAGGGTCCTTGAAAAGCTTGATGATCAGGAAAAATAGAAGGGTCATGAATTGGAATGCAGTAACCTGAAGAACCAGTGCAGTTTGGGAGGACAAAGGCTGAGTGGCCAAAAAGCACATAAACGCTTTGAGCAACAGCAAACTGAATATACGCCAGCCACGTATACTCATTATAAATAAGGCAAACTGCCTGCTGAGCTGAATGCATTGGTCTTACTGGCCAATGCAGCTGTAAGGCAGAACATCTTAAAGAGCGTGACCGGCAGAGGAAAGCTTAAAAGGGATGTAAAAAAAAGTCACTAGGAGAGTTATGCAGCACTGGAACAGATTATCCAGAAGTGTTGTGAAATCCTCATTCCTGAAGGTTTTCAAGAATTGACTGAACAGAGGCATCTAGTATTGGCGATAGTCCCTCTTCAAGGAGGTGGTTTTAAAAAGTGAGCTCTAGAGATTCCAGGTGTGATTTTAATTCATTCGTTTTCTTTAGGAACTGTACTGACACAAATAACTAGCAAAGTGCAAGGATTCATTTAAATGATTGAATTGCCAGATAATTCCTTGGTTAGATGGACACCAGTCACTTAATTCTGAATTTAAAGGATAGACTTAATAGATGAACTGTAGAAAAAAAATTATATTGGAAGGGATCTATGTCTAAAAGACATTGCTGAGGCAGTATTTCCATGGATGGGGATTTCACAACTTCTTTGGGCAAACTGGTTGACCACGTTCTCATTTTTCTGGTCTATTTGAACAGAAAACATCACATTTTATTTCACAAATACTAATTTATTTAATGTTGAAACCATAAGAAAACTGGTATGAGCTGATCACCATCCGAGTAAAACTCAGTCTGATGATCAGTGTTATTTGTCCTATGTCATCCACTGAAATGGAAAAATGGAAGTATCTCAATTCTTTCAGGGCCTGATCCAATAGTGTGGTCCACCCACTCTAACCTTCTTGGTGTCCCTTTTCTTGATTACATCCAGTATGTCAATCTTTCCTGTAGCTCTTCTGAGCACTTACTGGAAAGAATGGGGATTCATGACATTTTTTAACAGAAATGTTTCTTTGTCGATTCTTTTATATTATGTTGTATGTGGTTACCTCTATGTTTCTGTGAGTGCAAATTAATATTATATATATTTAGCTGATGATTAATGATAAGAAACTGCAATTAAAATGAAACAAAATGCAAAGCAAGTAAAATTCACAGCTTATGCCAGGAAATGGACAAATAATACTGAATGAAGTCAGCAGATTTTTTTTTTTTCCCAGAATTTAAATCTAAGATTGAATCTAAATCTAGGGTTGGTTAGCCTTTTGTGTAACTTTTTCAAAAGAGCTATATATTGAAGAAGCTAGATTTTTGTAAAATGGTAATCATTCCTATATAAACTTGCTGTTACAGCACCAGAAATGAGCTTTCAGGGGCTCAGGAGCCCCTTTTTCAACCTTGACAAAAAGCAACAAAATACAGTGTAGGCACATTTGCTGATAGAGTTACATGTGGAAATGATGGTTAAAAATGGTAAATCATCAGGGACAGTGTTGGTTTTCTGTATAAGCTTTGGAAAGTTGAATTTGGTTTTTTGACTGGCTTCTTGACATTACTCTCAGGAGAAAAAAAATGTGGGGAAGGAAAAGCCAACTAGTACTTTCATATTGGTGATTAATTTTTTATTTCTTTTTTAGACCTTGGTCTCAGTAAGAAAATGGTTTTAAAAGGCTATGCATACATTATTATGTATCTGGCCCTATCTGATGTAGCTTTTTATTTGAACTAATTGAAAAATTAAAATAAAAGCATCGACATTGCAACAGTGAAACATTTCAGCTCTGTTAATGCTATTCAATGATGTGGAAAACAATCACAAAGAGGGAAAAGCTTTTCTCTACAATATTTCCACTGAAATATGTTTCTCAGCAAGCACATTGAGTACTCTATGTTAAACATTCTAACTTGTCAAAGCTAATTCCTGTTAAACAAAAGACTTGATTAAGCCTAGCAATGTCAGAAGGATATATTTTTTTTTTATCACTCAGTTATTGAGCATGTCATGCCCAAATTGCCATTTGATTTTTCTGTGCTTACAACTGTCAGTTTGAAGCCAGCATCCATTGCTCAGAGCTAGAAATGCAAATGCCTCAGTTACATTACTTGTGTATGTTTGCATACACACATGATAAGAAGCTGGAAAGTTCCTGATGTTTCCTTATTTCTTTCTCCACCCTGTTACTATAATAACCAATTGACTGTATTTTTCTTATTACTACCTTGAAATAAAGCTTGCCTTTTTTTTTTTTTTCCTTTTCGACTTAAAAAACTTTCTCCCTCTTCCAGGTTAATGTGGAAGGTGTCCACTGTGACAGGTGTAAGTCTGGTGCATTTGGTCTCTCTGCCAGAAACCCACTTGGCTGCAGTAGTTGCTATTGCTTTGGCCTGACTACACAGTGCAGTGAGGCAAGGGGGCTGGTTCGCATGTGGGTGAGTAGCAAACTGCTGAGCCATGTAATGTGATAATGTTGTTTCCTGCTGGCATCTTTTAGTCAGGCACTGAGAGGTAGCTAGAAAATGGCCAAGCATTTAAGCAATCGTTTTCCTCTACATGCTTTAGAACTAGAGAGAGAGCTATGTTCCATTAGACAATCGGGGTCAAGGTGTTAAAAGTAAATAAGTAGACAAGAAAAGCAGTGATAAAATAGCTGACATCAAGCCAAACTAAAGCTATTAAATCCCAGGAAAGGGTAAACTAGTCGTGTGCAGAAATTATGCACTCCAGTGCATTGTAATATAATCTTTGGTATGTGACACACAGTTTACTCAGGTGTATTCAAGGGTCATAAATGCTGGTTGTCCAACACAGATTAACTGAACCATGGGAAATCTATATATTTTCATTGGGTTTGTTTGGATTTGTTTAGTTTAAAAAGAAAAAAAAAAAGAGCCTATTGAAGCTTTATTTAAATCCAAGAATAGGAAGGCATAATCCATCAGAGCAAACAGCCTCTCCACCTTTTTGCAGAAGAGGGCCTTAAGACCTGTGCTGGACTGACAAATAAAGCCAGACTGGATGTCTCCATTTACCTGTATAATGAGCACAAAACTCACACTGAGACCGCTGCTGTTGCTGTGCCAGCTTCTCAGTTGCATTCTGGAGGAGCTATTTCTAATGGGAAATGACTATTCCAGTCTCCATGTGTGACTAGTCATATCTCTGCTAGAAAGCGTACCAACCATAGAGAGAAAGTCGATCTATTGCAAATCAGCCAAAGCCCCTCACTCGTCATACACAAGCATCATCTGGATGATAGACTAAGCTGAACTTAAGGTCAGACCTCTTACTAAAGAGTTCTTACCTCTTGGTTAAAGTTGTATGAATAGCACCCATTCTCCCCTTCACTGTTCAGTCCAATAGCACCTCTTTCAATTCCAAGTGGATGAAGTGATTTATCATGATCACACACGGATTTTCTTATTATTTTAGCTTTGCCCGTCATATGCTGGTAGGCTGGAGATGAAAGCCTGTAAAAGGCTGCAAGTTAGAGAATTTAATCAAGTTCCATGACAGCAAGAGTTCTGGAAAATTGTGATTTGACCTTTGTGGCAGCAAAAAGCAGAAACACAGTTTAAAGCTCCTATTTGTTTTGTGCCTCTTGATTAATTTCCTTTCATATTTATGCTCATATCTAAAGTAAGTGTATGTCCATGTCTCATTTTTTGGTACTCTGATTTATTTCAGCATTGATTCAGAGTTGTAAACTGTGTGAGACTGGGTTCGGTCACCTGCTAGTGGCTGTTTCATATAGTCCCAGGTATCTCAAATGGCATTAGACATGTTTGAACAAGAGAATCATGTCTTACATGATAATAAGACAAGGCTGATCTGAAACTCAAATGTGTTGACTACTTTCTTGATGTCTGAAGTTGTAAACAGTAAAATATGGTTATGATAGGAACTCAGGAAGTCTCCCATAGGGCTAGCAATGTTTGGAATGCTCCCATGTCTGATCAGTCCATAGGTGCTGCTGTAAATGGGAACCAAGATGCTTCAAGTACAGTACAGGGCCTGGTTGATTCCTCATGACCTGTTCCCTATCTCATGACCAGTCTGTTGATGGGATGGCTATTAGAGAGATAGCCCTGCCTTTGTTTTTTTTGTTTTCCTCACTCTTTGATACTAGACTTTTGCATTTGTCCGCGTGCTTTGTGTGATACTTTCATCTGAACAGAATTACTAAGACTCTTATTACAGTTTTGGTCAAAATAATGATTTCTACATAATGCTATTGAGACTCTTTCAACAGGTCTAAGAAAATTACAGATATCTAAGTGGCAACTTTATATTTTTCATTAAATCTGATTTTAGAGTTACAGAAACCCTGAGCCCTCACTCTCTGCATATTGCCTGGAGGACACTTAGCTTGAATATTGCGTAAAAGTACCAAGGGATCAGGCAATGTGTTCCACAGCCCCAGTGATGTATAATAAGTGTTGGTGAGAAGTATCTTCTTCATAAGTTACATTTCCCACAATCCAAACAGAAGAGGACCGAGGCTGAAATAGCACTATGAAAATTACTTTAAAAAGATTCATGGGATCACTTGCTGATGAAACTGTTTCAACTAGTGCTTGTATGTTCTTTGTTAACATGAGGACAATGTGCAAAAGGTTTGGGGGGGGAAGTCATTATTATTGCCATTTATACCTGAAGGTGTAGTAAAACTGTTTTGTGACACATTGCTCGTGATGTGAAATGAAATTACCTAGAAATAGTTTTTTAAAGAATTTAAAAGACTTAACACTTCATGGGGAAAAATAGACTTGATTTTCTTCTCTTTTTTTTTTGAATATGCATAGGTCACCTTGAAGCCAGAGCAAATGATTCTGCCACTGGTGGATGAAAAGCTTCAGCAGAGCACTCTTTCAGGGATTGCATTCCAGCCTCCTGAAATAGTAGCAGATATAGAACAGGTCATGCAGTATCTTCGGTCCGAACCTGTTTATTGGAGACTTCCAGAACAGTTTCAGGGACAAAAGGTAAACATAAAATTCTGCTGAATACTGACATGGATTTTTATTTATTTATTTATTCCTCTATGTGTATTTTGCATTGCCTTTTTTCCCTTCCATTAAGCATACCATCATACAGTGAAAGGTACTTCAAAAGAAAATAAGTGGCATTGCAATATTAAAAATTATTTACTCCATTATTGTGGAAATGCCTAAGTCCGTTACGTAAACACTGTTTTCGAGTATGTGTTTACAGACAGTAACGTGGAATATTTTTCCACAGAATGGGTTTTTTCCTAAAATTGTCATTTGAAAAATTAAGCTGTGTTTATTTAATATAACTTGTAACTTTTTATTACTCTTCATTTTAAACAAAAAATGCCTGATCTTGGTAAACTTGAAAAAACCCTCCTTATGAATATAGTTATCCACCTTTGTGATGATTTATTTTGCACTTTTGATATTTCTTGTTTTGACTTGGAAAATTTTAGGTATTTCTTCCTCTAAACACAAACTTCAGGGAGTACCAAGGCATATATAAAGAAATAAATAACATTTTGATTTTAGTATAGTACAATAATAAATTGCTGATGGGTATTTTTGAACACAGCCCTTGTCCCCAGATAGTTCCACAAGCATGTATTGCTATTTTCTACCACAGGCACATTCATCAGACTGCTCACGGGTGCAGAGTGTGTCTGCCTCCTACATATGGCCAAGAATTTATTTTTAGCAAACTGATAATGAGATTTCTTTTTGTATTTTTTGTTTTGCTTGTTAGCTGACTGCTTATGGAGGGAAACTGAAATATGCAATCTACTTTGAAGCACGAGAAGAGACAGGTTTTACTACTTACTACCCACAAGTCATTATAAGAGGCGGGCCTCTCACCCGTACAAGAATTATTGTCCGGCATATGGCTGCCCCTCTGATTGGGCAGTTGACAAGACATGAGATAGAGATGACAGAGGTAACATTTCCGCCTGCTTTTTTTCCCCCCGAAACTTAAACCGTCCTTTTTAATATTGTTAATATCTGGGATTTTTTTATTACTGTCCTTCAGCATGAATGGGAATATTATGGTGATGACCAAAGAACCAGAAACACTGTGCCCTGGGAATATTATCATGATGACCCACGTGTCAACAGGACGGTGTCCCAGGCAGATTTCACTTGGAAATATTATGGAGATGACTCAAGACCAAGTAGAGCCGTATCCCGGGAAGACTTCATGAATGTGCTGTATGATGTTCATTACATTCTTATTAAGGCTACTCATGGCAATATCATGAGACAGAGCAGGTGAGTGTTTCATGCAGTGGTCTGAAATAGTGCAGTAGTCACAGATAAACTGACAGAGCTCCCAGCTATTCCCAGCAGAATTTTTATTCGTAACATCAGCTATAAGTAGTTGCCGAGAAGAGCAAGAGTTAGCATTCAGCAGAGCAGAAGATGCAGGAGAGGGAAATTTTATTCAATAGAAAATTTAAATCACAATAGGCTAATGAAAACTTTATTTCCAAGATCTTAAAAAAAACCAAACATGCAAGCACACATACCCAAAAAAAATCCAAAGTAATTTTTGAATAAATGTCTACCTATGAAAACATGAGGCTATAATTAAATATAAACACTAGCATAGGAAGGAATTTTCTCTTGCAAGTGGGAAATGAGGTAAAAAGTCAAAGATGAAAGAGTACTCTTTTAATGAAATGCTACTTAATCCAATGTATTAGGGATAGATATATTCAACGTTTTCAGTCCAGTTTATTCATTAATAACTTAGATGATGAAGTAAAGATAACGCTTACTAAATGTGAAGTGGACATCAGACAGTAAGATGTGAGGAGTAATACAAAAATCTACTGCATTGTAAAGGTCAGCTATGAGATTTTACACTTCAAAAAGAGTAATAAGTTGAGCAAAAAAAGGAACAACTAATTAGTTACCTATTTTTCAAAGAGGGATCTTTTGTTTACAACATAGCACCAAGTGAACATGATTCAGTAATTATATTCTTGTTGAGAAATGCTAATATTCTAGCTGCATGTATAAACAGATACAGCCTGCAAAGTGCAAAAAAATAATCTTTTACTTTTACCCAACACTCGTAAAGCCTAACCATCAAGTTTGGGATAATGGAATTCAGTAAAAAATCATTAAAGTGTTCAGAAGATAACAGTTAACATCATCACAGGTCAGAAAATATGATGTTAAGAACCAGAGAAAGAAAAGAATCAGTTCTCTGTTGCCATGGTTGGTAAGTCAAAAAAGAAATGAGCTTAAACTTCAGCTAGATAAGATTGACATTAGACACAAGAGAAAATTTCCTGGAGGTAACTAAGTTATGGAATAGATTATATAGACTTCTTCTAAAAGTTTTTGATAGTGAATTCACAATATCCTTTGCAAGCAAAATTTTTTAGCAAAGACACAGGAATAGTTTGAGACAAACTCCAAATGCCTCCAGAGGTCCTTTTTTATAATTCTGCCATAAAATGGTAGGCTAAAATTATTTTTAAATTTCTAGGTTACAAATAGGTCTATAAAAATGTGACCTTTGGAGTTCGAGGGTGAAAGGAAGGAGCAGACACCATGCAACTTGGCAGCTTTGTGTGACAGAAAAAAGTCATTGTTGCTGCAATATAAATAAATACGGTAACCAAAGAAGAGGATAAGGCTGAAGTGTTGAATGCCTTATTTGCCTCAGTATTTAGTAATAGAAACACTTTTACTAAGGAAAGCCAGCCCCCCAAGACAAGAGATGGGGGCCAGGAGCAAAATGTCCCCCCCCAATCCAGGAGGAGATGGTCAGGGACCTGCTACTCCACATCGATGTGCACAAACCTATGGGGCCAGATGGGGTACATGCTAGTGGAGATTGGGGGGGGGGGGCCAACAAAAGCCACTGTCCATCATTTATGAGCAGTCCTGGCTGATTGGGAAGGTCCCAGCTGATTGGAAGTCCATCTATAAGAAGGGACAGAGGGATGATCCAGGAAATTACAGGCCTGTCAGTTTGCCTTCAATGCCAAGGAAGCTGATGGAGCAGATTGTCCTGAGTTC